>NW_017691029.1:0-212 GCF_001879085.1 Nicotiana attenuata
TTTTGCCAACCTAGGGCTCCAATCCCTAGTGGAGATTTTAGACATAGGGCCTCCATTCCACAGTCGCCTTTTGCCAACATAGGGCTCCAATCCCTAGTTGAGATTTTAGAGATAGTGCCTCCATTCCCTAGTCGCCTTTTGCCAACATATGGTTCCAATCTCTAGTTGAGATTTTAGACATAGGGCCTCCATTCCCTAGTCGCCTTTTGCCA
>NW_017691029.1:5237-5641 GCF_001879085.1 Nicotiana attenuata
CCTAGTCGCCTTTTTTGCCAACATAGGGCTCCAATACCTAGTTGAGATGTTAGACATAGGGCCTCCATTCCCTAGTCGCCTTTTGCCAACATAGGGCTCCAATCGCTAGTTGAGATTTTATATATAGGGCCTCCATTCCCTAGTCGCCTTTTGCCAACATTGGGCTCCAATCCCTAATTGAGATTTTTAGACATAGGGCCTCCATTCCCTAGTCGCCTTTTTTGCCAACCTAGGGCTCCAATCCCTAGTGGAGATTTTAGACATAGGGCCTCCATTCCCTAGTCGCCTTTTTTGCAAACCTGGGGCTCCAATCCCTAGTTGAGATTATTAGACATAGGGCCTCCATTCCCTAGTCGCCTTTTTTGCCAACATAGGGCTCCAATACCTAGTTGAGATGTTAGTCA
>NW_017691030.1:0-263 GCF_001879085.1 Nicotiana attenuata
TTATATTTATATTATTTAGATAGTAAATATTAAAGTGATTCAAAAGTTTGACCATGTTTGACCTAATAACCGACCAACTTTCGTTGGTCAACTTAAATATAAATACTGTAAGTTTTATAAAATATTTTATATAGTAATAAAATTATTATATTTTAAAAAGTAGGGTCCACATTACCGACCAAAGTTGGTCGGTAATCAAAAAGCTGCTTTGACTAAGCAAGTCTTGACCACTTCGGTTAATTTTAGTTACCAATATACCGACC
>NW_017691030.1:4744-5641 GCF_001879085.1 Nicotiana attenuata
TATTTCGGTCTCTGTTGTAAACATGGGGAAGTCCCAAAGTATTTTGCCAAAGTTTTTCCCTTCATTCATGCTAAAACAAGATAGAATATGATTCTTGACTTCAGTAGTGCAGTTTTTGAAGAAGAATATTCTTGATTTTTGGAAATTAATAGTTTGGCCTGATAAATTATTAAGGGTATTAAGTGTGTCAATGATAGTGTTGCAGCTTGTATTATTTACTTCAGAGAGAAGGATGATGTCGTCTGCAAAAAAAGGTGTGATAATGGAGGTCCATTTTGAGAAATTTGGATGGGTTTCCATAATAGGTAATCTACTGATTGGAATGTATTCGTGAGAGGCGTTCCAAGCACATAATAAAGATATAAGGGGATAATGGATCACCTTGGCGTATATCCCTAGATGGTTGAAAATAATTGGTACGTGATCCATTTATCAATATAGATATGGAAGACGTTGTAATGCAAGACATTATTAGGGAGATTAGATTGTTTGGTAGGTTGAAGTAATGCAGTGTGTTTTTTATGAAGGACCATTCAAGCATATCAAAAGCTTTTTCTAAGTCCAGTTTTAGAAGCATCTGAGCCATTTTTCCATTTTTCTTATTTTTGAAGTGGTTAAGGATTTTTTGTACAATGATTGCATTGTCAGAAGCTCTCTTCCCTTGTTGGAAACTTGACTGTGTTGGACCTATTATTTTTTGTATGAAAAGTTTGAGACGGTTTACAATTAATTTAGTAATTAGTTTATAGATTGTATTGCAAAAACTTATAGGACGATATTGAGTGATGGGTGTGGCATTTTTTAATTTTAGGAATTAGGTCACAAATAGTTTTATTAAGTTCTTACGGAATTTTACTTGTTTAGAGTAGCATTGCAACAACATTTATAACTGAGTGA
>NW_017691031.1:0-726 GCF_001879085.1 Nicotiana attenuata
TTTTTAGATTTTGTTAAATACAAATTAAAATAAAAGACCTGATTTATTCCCAAAACTAAACCAATTAATTTTCAAAAATTAACTAACTCCTAATTTAAAGAAAACTAGGACAAAATTCGAAAGTTAAAAAGGTGAAATGCAAAAATAGCTATTTTTGGTATTTTCTTTCATTAATTAAATAATTATCCTAAAAAAGTAAAAAATTAGGGCCCAAATGCAAATGCACTATTTTTGTATTTTTATGAATTGTATCAATTAAACATGCACACAAAAATGCAAACAAACACAAAATGTCACAAAAATCCACAAAATTGCAAATACTGCAACAAAAATTATTTTGTTTTGAATTCATGGGAATAATTCATGTAGGGCAAAAATCACGTGCTCACAAGAGAGAGTTTGAGAGATGAAGAGTTCAAAGGCGGCGTATCTGATAGAATGGATTAGGGATAGGTGGGTTAGGGAATTAAAAAGGAAAGAAAGACTATCGGCCGTTGATCAAAATGATCAACGGCCTGGATTTAAAGGGAAGCCGGGTGGGTTTAAAATCGGGTCAGGGGTCGGGTTAAAATGGAATTGGGTTATTTTGATTTGGGGCGGAATTAGGGGTTAAATTGAGGTTAGAATTGAAAGAAAATGAGGCTATAATTGAAATAGAAACGGGCTAGATGTTAAATAGACAATTTTCCCCTTTTATTTTTTTATAAAATAATAATAATGATTTTA
>NW_017691031.1:5283-5641 GCF_001879085.1 Nicotiana attenuata
CTTCCCAGCCGTCCGATCAAGGAACCTCGACGGCTGGGATTTGTTATAGGCAAAACGACGTCGTTTGAGTCCTTGGGGGGGATGGACCGGATATGGGGACCGGGTTTGGGCCGGGTAAGCAGGCTGGTTGAGGGGGATCCGCTTGGGCTTGGCAATTTTAAATAACTTTGGCCCAAAATATAAAATCTACTCTCTCTTTTCTTTTCAAAATCTTTTCTTTTCCTCAAAATCAAACTCTTTTGTTGCTTTTCTTTTTATTTTTCTTCTTTTCTTTTTTTTTTTAGATTTTTGTTAAATACAAAATTAAAAATAAAAAGACCTGATTTATTCCCAAAACTAAACCAATTAATTTTCAAAA
>NW_017691032.1:0-2278 GCF_001879085.1 Nicotiana attenuata
CATTGAGTACACGTTGTTTACGTACTCATACTACACTTCTGTGCATTTTGTTGCACATGTATATTTATTTCTAGCAGCCCACTGGGCGTAGCAGCGTGGATGATTTGGGGGCTAGGTGAGTTGCATTATTCGAGGCGGCCCGCAGCTAGTATAGCCCTCTTCAATACATTGTATTTATTTCCTGTCCATTGTATTCCGGGCGGATGTTATATTTTATTTCCTTATCAGTAGATGCTCATGCACTTGTGATACCGGGTTCTGGGATGGTTTGAAGTACTTTGTATTAAATGCTTATCATTTAAATTTGAGTTGAGACAATTATCTTTTAAATTGCTAAATTTGAAGGAAATCCTAGATTTCAGAAGTATTAAAACGAGAATTTGATTAAGTAATTTGGTTGGCTTGCCTGATAGCAGTGTCCGGCGCCATCACGACCCTTAGTGGATTTTGGGTCGTGACAACAAGGTATCAGAGCACTAGGTTCCTAGGGTCTCACGAGTCATGAGCAAGTCTAGTAGAGTCTCGCGGATCGGTATGGAGACGTCTGTACTTATCCTCGGGAGGCTGCAGGACTGTTAGGAGTACTTCCCTTTTGATTCCTTATCGTGCGATTTGATCCTTGGAGGCGTATGTCTTTAATTCAATCCTACTCAATCTTCCACGATGCAAAGCGCGTGTTATAATCGAGAATTGAAGAATCATACGGTACTACGGATGAGGTGCGGGATGTTTCTCCCGGTGTAGTTGATTTGATTATTATCGTCGCCTTATGGAAGGATATTTTAATGTTTCAACTCAGTAACGGTACTTCTGAGGGCTCTGAGGCTAGGCACAAGTTGCCACGATGCTTATGAACGATTGTTCTGCAGTAGTGATATGATGGTAGGATGCTGCCCATGTGTTAGGGCAGTGAATGACTTGAAGGGAGGTTGCCTCCATGCATAATCTAGAGAATTCAGTATTTTATTCCCGGCAGGGGAAAGGCAATCGGACTAAGAATGGTCAGATGTGAGCTGGTGGAAGTAATGAGACTTGGTATTTGAAAGCGTGGTGGAGCTTTCTTCTATGATGGGGTGTCGTTGTCCTAATTGAACGTACTAAGTTTGTCGGTGTTGTGATCTGCTACAATTCCCCATTGGGGCAAGATATTGTGAAATGGTATTGGAGATACAACTGTCAGATATCGTAGGGTGCGGAGGTTCAGGATTGAATCAGTATTTCTAATGTTGACGGTCGATAAAGATGACCTTCGGAAAGGTTTAAAGTTAGCAACAATTGTGGATTCAGGTGCCACCAAGATAGATCTTTATTTAAGACAGCCACTGAATATCAAAGGATGAGGAAGGACATGTGGGAAGCGTCAGGCGGTGTGCAAAATTCTAAAAAGGCCAGGTATATAAAGCGAAGGTCGAGTAGACGATGAAGGGGATGAGTTTCGCCAAGGTGGGAGAGTGGCAGAGTTGCATATGGGCTTTGCAGTAGGATGACCATGTACCTTAAGGAGAGTTGGGGCGATTCGAGAATACTAGTGCTTGGTTATTGGGGTCTGCGGATCTAATTTGAAGTAGGGGTTCTTGTGCGGCAGGAGATTTAATATAACGGAAAGGTTCCGCTTAAATGAAGAAGGATGCAGCATAACTTTGAATTGGAAGGACGTTGTCGCACATTTAATTGATGTCCACGAGGGGCAAAGGGACCTGTGCAACTGGGAAGTGAGCTCAGACTCAGGATGGGGTATTGATGCCGTAGTGATTGTACCCCGTGTAACAGCACGCGAAGATGTCGGGAGTGATTTCTACAGGTAGTTCATCCCTGTGAGCAGGTTAGCGATCGCGTGGTTGGCGAGCTTCCGCGAATTATTCAGCGAAGGGATCGGTCGTGCGATTGTTGTTGATGATTCTGAGTATAAAAAGGGGGTTTCTATAGTAAGATATCGAGCATGTTGGCAGTTGATTGCGCAAGGTTATGTCAATGGGAGATTAAGAATCCTGGTAAATTCTAGAGTTGTGTAATAGTGGCTTCGAGCTAAGTGGGAGAGTCCCACCGCCTATGATGGGGTTGCATGGTTAACTACTTGCGAGGTTTCTGGTTATTAGCATATTGATGGGCTATTTCAGCAACGGGAAAAGACCATAAGTAGTAATTTGAGCAGAGGGATTATTAAAGGTGGGCTATCGTTGGCCTTATTGGCCATGTTCAGACTTGGAAAAGAATTCAAGATTGTGTTTGTAAAGATGCGGGTTCCAAGGGAAGGGATTCTGCCAGGTGCATCACCAAT
>NW_017691032.1:4798-5641 GCF_001879085.1 Nicotiana attenuata
GGGTAAATAAATATTGTATAAATATTAATTTAAAAATGCTGGGATTAATTTTATAATTATAAAATGCTAAAAATTACAAGATAGGCTATGATTGCAATTATATGCAATTTAGCTTTAAAAATTCCAAATGAATTTGTAAAAAATATGCAAAAATTACCTTACTTATAATTTGGTGTAAACATGAGAATGAAATAAGTTACTCATCGAAAATGATAATTTGGGAATAATTTTGGATTTTTGTGGTATTAAAACATGCAATAAATTGGTTTAAAAATCATGAAAAATACCAAAACTCATGGGTGTGCTTACATATGCACACATATGCTATTTTGGAAGTATCTTGGGTATAAAAATACATAGGAAAAAGTTGGGTATCAACAAGCAGGGTATGTGTTTATTTATGGAACGGGCCGAACGCCTCGACAGATTAAATAGATGCATCTATAGGCGCGTCGTCGACCCTCGGCAAATGCACAGTTTATTTCTGTTGGATCGGGTCGTCGCCTCGGTGTGATTTGCACATGTTATATTGTTGCCTGAGAACTTTAAATGTGAAATTTGCCCTTCGTGGCTTGATATAAATTGATAAGATAATAAAGAGTAAATCTTGAAAATCCTTGATTATTTGTTGAAGGTGTTTATCTGTTTTCTGGCTTCGTGAAGTAGAACTGCTATATAAATCCATGATTTCCTCAGATTTTTAGTATATTGCCAACTGACCTCTAGTAAGTGTCGAAGTTGACCATCTCATCTCTACTTCTTCGAGATTAGGCGGGATACTCATTGAGTACACGTTGTTTACGTACTCATACTACACTTCTGTGCATTTTGTTGCACATGTAT
>NW_017691033.1:0-630 GCF_001879085.1 Nicotiana attenuata
AGGAGGCAGGGCTTAGCCTCATGCAGAATGGGAGACAATGCTTAGTCTCATGCAGGGGAAGGCAGTGCTTCGCCTATGCAATTGAGGAGGTAGGGCTTAGCCTCATGCAGTGGGAGGCATGGCTTAGCCTCATGCAAAATAGGAGACGTTGCTTTGTCTCATGCAGGGAAAGGCAATGCTTAGCCTTATGCAATTGAGGAGGCAGGGCTTAGCTTCATGCAGAATGGGAGACAATGCTTAGTCTCATGCAAGGAAAGATAATGAGTGCTGGCAGAGTATTTTCTTATCTAGAGATATGTTTACGTTTGGCATTTTTGTCGTTATGAAGATAGAGATTTTGAATGTGTGTTTTTTCGAATACTCCAGTTATGTTCATTGTGCCTGCATCCAAACAAAAATTGTGAGTTTTGCGGGAAGGTTGGATCGTGCCTTCGCCTACTTGCTTTGCTTTGCTTTGCCCTTCTTCCCAAACTCTCATCACGCCCTTCCTACGGCGGACACTCGAAGCAACACTCGCTGTCCGCCACTGAATGCACATCACGACCTACTGTCGACATAACTCTTTACCTTCGGACTGAGTTGTACAAGTACTATCCTCGAATGATCTAACCTTACTCAAGGCGATCTGTC
>NW_017691033.1:4214-5640 GCF_001879085.1 Nicotiana attenuata
AAAAATTGGGTATCAACAGCTGCCCCTCTTTACCCGGGAAGGATGGAAGAGTTACCGGATAAAATAAATGATGACCAATTTTTGGCCGAATAGAATGAGGGTGATGCGATTTTAAAAATGGAAGGTCGTACCTTGGTTCCTGAGTTGCCTACATATCCCTGGTGTTGCAGGAATCAGGCCATGTGTTGATCTGGATAGAACGGTGAATGAAACCGGTGGAGTTGTTATATGAATGTTCCCATGTTTTTGAGAGGGTTCTTATGGGTAGGATACTATTTTATGGACTTATGCGAAGTCATGACTGTGAATTTGAGACGTTATAGATGTGTTATAGGCAAAGTATCCGAACAGTCATAGAGTAAGATGCCGGAATTGATGATGGTCGGTTACGTTTTGAAATAATTGTAGGATGTGAACATTATGAACGGAAACCGGAGCAAAGATTGCTCCTGTTAGACGAACGGTAACTTCCTTGATTACCTGCAAAACTAAAAATACAATGCATGTATATATATTGATTATCGCAAGAATTTAAGCATGATGCGAATTTCCTTTGGGCCATGAAAATTGTCTTTGTACGGTGAGGATGATGTCCTTAGACCATGATGTCCCAGCCATGAATCATCTGATAAGGGATTCGCAGGCCATGAAATGATGTTCTCGGATCATGAGAATGGTGCCTCTGAACCATAACACATTCGAATAATGATGTTCAATGTTGAGAGATCCTCAGGCCATGACATGGTGTCTTCAGGCTATGAGGATGATGCCTTCGGACTGTGAAGCCTTTCGACACTGTGGCGATGTTTCAGCCCATGAGATGCAACGACATGATGCTGGGTTATATGAGAAGCCAAACAAGACAGAGCTTAGTCTTGCATAAGATTGGGGTAGAACATGGCAAAGCTTAGCCTTATGTAGTTGAGGAGGCAGGGCTTAGCCTCGAGCAATTAAGGGAGACAGTGCTTAGTCTCATGCAAATGAAAGGCAATGCTTAGGCTTATGCAGGGGAAGGCGGTGCTTAGCCTTATGCAATTAAGGAGGCAGGGCTTAGCCTCATGCAAAATAGGAGACACTGCTTAGTCTCATGCAGGAAAAGGCAATGCTTAGCCTTATGCAAAATAGGAGACAATGCTTAGTCTTATGCAAGGAAAGGCAATTCTTATCCTTATGCAATCGAGGAGGCATAGCCTCATGCAAAATGCGAGACAATGCTTAGTCTCATGCAAGGAAAGGAGACATGGCTTAGTCTCATGCAATGGAAGGCAATTCTTAGCCTTATGCAATTGAGGAGGCAGGGCTTAGCCTCATGCAGAATGGGAGACAATGCTTAGTCTCATGCAGGGGAAGGCAGTGCTTCGCCTATGCAATTGAGGAGGTAGGGCTTAGCCTCATGCAGTGGGAGGCATGGCTTAGCCTCATGCAA
>NW_017691034.1:0-349 GCF_001879085.1 Nicotiana attenuata
CCTAAGTGTACTTCAACTTTTGAAGTTGGAACTATAAGTTAAGGACTGCTGTCCTTAACTTTTATATTAGTTAGTCTAAGTTAAGGACAAAGTGTCCTGAACTTTTGAACTTGTAAGTCTAAGTTCAGGATCATGTGTCCTTAACTTTTGAACTTGAAACTCAAACTTCAGGACCAAGTGTCCTTAACTTTTGAACTTGGAACTTGAAGTTCAGGACCAAGTGTCCTTAACTTTTCAACTAAAAACTTGAAGTTCAGGACCAAGTGTCCTTAACATTTCAAATTGAAACTCAAACTTCAGGACCAAGTGTCCTCAACTTTTGAAGTTGGAACTATAAGTTAAGGACTGC
>NW_017691034.1:4664-5640 GCF_001879085.1 Nicotiana attenuata
AAGAGAGATAGTATTGGTTATGATGGTCCATCATTTTCTATTCTTACTCCTACTCCTCCAAGTACACAAATTAGCATTGATGAGGGTTTGTCTATGGAGGTTGAAGGAAATGTTGAAGAAGAGCTTGGTCGAGGTAAAAGGAATAAGAAGCTTAGTTGGCAGTTGAAATCTCCTTTTGAACATGAAAGAAAAACAGGAACATCAATGGCGCACGATGAAAATACTCCCAAGAAAACGGGCTGGATAAAATAAAAATATACCCGTAAATGTATTTTTCATTATGCCAAAGATGATTCAAAATTATTGAAGAATTTCATTGGGTGGTTGGGCAAGGAGAAAAGGAAAGGTCGCAAAAAAGCGTAAGTCCCTAAATGTATTTCATTATTTGTTAATTACTTTAATTCGTGTCCTTAACTTGTAATTTAAATTTAGGACTAAGTATATTAATATTGAAATTCCTAAAGTTAAGTGTCCTTAACTTTTGAATTTGGAAATCAAAGTTAAGGACCAAGTGTCCTTAACTTTTCAACTTGGAATTCAAAGTTCAGGACCATGTGTCCTAAACTTTTGAACTTGTAAGTCTAAGTTCAGGACCAAGTGTCCTCAACTTTTGAACTTGAAACTAAAACTTCAGGACCAAGTATCCTTAACTTTTGAACTTGGAACTTGATGTTCAGGACCAAATGTCCTTAACTTTTCAACTAAAAACTTGAAGTTCAGGACCAAGTGTCCTTAACATTTCAAATTGAAACTCAAACTTCAGGACCAAGTGTCTTCAACTTTTGAAGTTGGAACTATAAGTTAAGGACTGCTGTCCTTAACTTTTATATTAGTTAGTCTAAGTTAAGGACAAAGTGTCCTGAACTTTTGAACTTGTAAGTCTAAGTTCAGGATCATGTGTCCTTAACTTTTGAACTTGAAACTCAAACTTCAGGACCAAGTGTCCTTAACTTTTGAACTTGGAACTTGAAGTTCA
>NW_017691035.1:0-289 GCF_001879085.1 Nicotiana attenuata
CCGTCTTCTTCCTCCATTATTCTAATCCCCTTCCGTAAAATTGGTACCCCCCTCTGTCCGCCACTAAAAAAAAAAAAAAAATTTTGGGTCCCCCCGGCACATAAAACTTGAAGAACGTAGGTCCCACACTCAAGTAGAGCTTCTTGTTATTATTGATTCACGCTTTCGGAGTCAAATTTTCGATCTATTTGCTTTCCGAAAATTCTAAATCGAGGTATTTCGATTTATTTTAAGTTGAAACTTTTATAATAATGCATATTATTTGATTTGTATGTGTTCTATTTCGGTT
>NW_017691035.1:4868-5640 GCF_001879085.1 Nicotiana attenuata
ACGCTCTTCCGATCTCTATATCACTGTCAGTGTATAACGCCAGAAATAATGGCGTTATATCACTCACAGTGTATAACGCCAGAAATAGTGGCGCTATATATTAACGGTGCTGTTACCGTTTATATATAGCGCCACTATTTCTGGCGCTATATATATTTTGTTACCTTTTTTTTAACTTACCTATTTATGTGTTTGAGTCAAAATAGCAACATTTTGGTTTCGGACTCGTATTTTGACTCCCTAGATGGCTAGGAAATTTGGTAGGTTTGAACAACTCTTATACAGTTGAATTTCTCAAAACAATACAAAGCTATGTGGGTACCCTCTGAGCCTATTCTAACACTATAAATATACTTAAATTACTTTCTTATAATGGTTGACCCTAGTCGTGAATTAATCTTTATTGCTTTCGTAATGTCAATTGTGTTTTTACGAATAACATGACAATTGTGCTAACATGATTGTTAAAAGAAAGATGAAAACATGCTCAAGAAATAGAAGAAAACAAAAGGCAGAATGAATTTTAAAGACAGATATAAAAGGTAAGCTCATATTAAATTTGTACATGTACTACAGAAAAATAAGAAGTGTAGTAGTACATTACATCATCACACCTACTTGTGATGACCCGCCACGTCATCATGCCACATAGGCGCCATTTGGTATATATTAATGCCATGTGGAAGCTTACATAAGAGGAAGGCTAGCATTTGTGAGAAGATTCTAGAGAAGTATGGATATTTCCTTAGGAAGACCATAGATCCTTGTGGAT
>NW_017691036.1:0-5640 GCF_001879085.1 Nicotiana attenuata
ACGATGCGTGCAAATATATGTGGATTATTGCGGAAAACATGATGCAAATTGCCTTTGGACCATGAAGGTTGTCTTTGGACGGTGAGGATGATGTCCTTAGACCATGACGTCCCGGGCCATGAATCATGAGATAAGGGATTCACAGGCCATGAAATGATGTTCTCGAGCCATGAGAATGGTGCCTCTGAACCATGACGCCTTTGAATAATGATGTGCAATATTAAGAGATCCTCAGGCCATGACATGGTGTCTTCCGGCTACGAGGATGATGCCTTCGGACTATGACGCCTTTGGACAAAAATGGCGATGTTTCAGCCCATGAAATGCAAAGACACGATGCCGGGTCATATAAGAAGCGAAACAAGATAGAGCTTAGTCTTGCATAAGATTGGGACAGAGCTTAGCCCCGGGAAGGCAAAATAGTGCTAGACTTCAAGTGCCATAGCATTCAATATTATGCAGGAAAAGGCAGAGCTTACCGTTATCCAGATGAGGAGGCAGGGCTTAGCCTCGAGCAATTAAGGGAGACAGTGCTTAGTCTCATGCAAGGAATCAATGCTTAGCCTTATGCAATTAGGGGGGCAATGCTTAGACTCATGCAAAAAAAGGAGAAAATGATTAGTCTCGATGCAAGGAAAGGCAGTGCTTAGCCTATGCAATTAGGGAGGAAGGGCTTAGCCTCATGCAAGAAGAGGAGATAGGGCTTAGTCTCATGCAATGAAAGGCGGTGCTTAGCCTTATGCAATTAGGGAGGCAATGCTTAGCCTCATACAAAAGAGAAGACAGGGCTTAGTCTCATGCAAGAAAAGGGAGACAGTGATTAGTCTCATGCAATGAAAGGCAATGCTTAGCCCTATGCAATTAGGGAGGTAGGGATTAGCCTCATGCAAGAAGAGGAGACAGGGCTTAGTCTCATGCAATGAAAGGCAATGCTTAGCCTTATGCAATTAGGGAGGCAAGGCTTAGCCTCATGCAAGAAGAGGAGACAATGCTTAGTCTCGATGCAAGGAAGGCAGTGCTTAGCCTTATGTTGTTGAGGAGGCAGGGTTTAGCCTCATGCAAAATGCGAGGGAGTACTTAGCCTCATGCAAGGAGGTGGCAAGGCTTAGCCTCACGCAACGGAAGGCAGTGCTTCTCCTTAGCCTCATGCAGAAAGGGAGGCAGTACTTAGCCTCATGCAACGAAAAGATAATGAGTGATAGCAGAGTATTTCTTATCTGGAGACATGTTTGTGTTTGGTAATTTTGTCGTTATGAAGATAGTGATTTTGATGTGTGTGTATTTGCGAATACTCTTGTTATGTTCATTGTGCCTTCATCCAAAGAAAAATCGTGAGTTTTGCGGGGAAGGTTGGTTCATGCTTTCGCCCGCACTCTTTGCTTTGCTTTGCTCTGGAGATCCTGTTCGAGTTACCCTGGGTAATATCTGGCTGCCATAGAAATAGAGTTTTCGGAAGAATATGCAAGCACTTTGATAAACATAGTTTTAAAATCATAGTAGTATGCAATATCAAGTAAATTAGATGAACAAATGACCGTGACACTTTAGAGACATTGCGACTTCTTTGCACTAGAATTTTGAGGGTCATCCTCAAAATTATGCCCCAGTTTAATAAGCATATCTTTGACGGTTCTACATATGACGAAGTTGGCTGGACTTGCTCCTCTTCAAAGTTCTGCCCCAGTTTCTGACCATGGGGAAAATGAAGATTTTATTAAGATGTGACCAAACCCACAGGGCTGCCTAGGTATCCCTTCTTAAACGGAAATCAGGTCAAGTGTAGTTCAGTTACCAGGTAGGATATTAGACCACTCTGAGAACCTTAGCTTTGATCTACTTGATGACTTCCTCTTTGATTTTCAGACTCATATCCAGCTTGAAATATCTAAGATTCTACTTTACAGGCGGACACATGGGATTGGTAGGTAGTTTATCTGGCAATGAATTTGTCCTCAAACTGTACCGTGATATGCAGTGGTCTGTTGTGACTCAGTCCTTCAGGCGGCAATTCGTCTTCATGAAAAGTGATCTTGTGGCTTTCCAATACTTTCCCTACCATATTTTTTGTTTCTCCACTAGTAATATTATTGGGTACATAAGCTTCGTTCAATACTTTCATCAATGCATTTCTATGCGCCTCAAAATTCTGTAGTAGTAATAGAATGGATATCTGAGCAGGGGTTTTGTTTAGATGATCAACCACAGAATACTCTCTTGCTTGCACCTTTCTCCAAAGATCCTCTGGGCCAGTTTTAGTGATAGGCTACTTGGGAGCGGCTTCTTTACTTGTTCCTCCCAAATGCTCGGGTGTGTAAACCCTACCTATCCTGGTCATAACTTGTGCGGAACATGTTTCTTCCATTTTCCCTTTTCCTTTCCTTATCGCCTCTACAGCACATTCCTATGGTATAACATTAGAATTAAAGGATGGTGTAGGTGCTACCGTCACGGTGAAAAGGTGTGGTCACTTCATCCTCAAACGGAGTTGGCGTGGCGGAAGGCATTGTTACTTCAACCTCAAACGGGGTTGGTACGGCTACTTCAACCTCAATTGGTTACTGAATCTGCACCATAATAGGTGTGAGAACGACTGGAGATATTTTAGGTTCATCCCCTTCACGAATGAGCCCGATTGATCCTTTCGGATCCCATTCTTCATCAGTTTCGATCACATTTACCCCCTCGCCCCTGTGATCCGGGAGAGGATTGTTGCGGACATTAGGTGCGGCCTCTTTTGCTTGTATAACCTTGGTGTCAATCAGCGTCTGGATTTTATCCTTCAAAGTGTGGCATTTATCAATAGTATGACCCTTCATGTCCGAGTGATAGGCACATGTCTTGTTTGGGATAACCCACTGGGAAGAGATTTCCATAGCAATAACGGGAATGGGAGTGACATAACCGGCAGCCTTCAGTCTCTCATACAATTGATCGATGGGTTCGGTCATAGGAGTGTATTGTCTGGATGGTCTGCGATCGAACTTTGGTTTGGGTTATTGGTAGTTTTGGCTGGCTGGTGGTGGTGAGTGGTAATATGCACGTTGGGTGTTATAGGTATGGTAAGTGGAAGTGGGTTGTTGGTATCTGGGAGGTGAAGGCTGATATGTGGGTGGTGGTGTTTGGTATGTGAGGGGAGACTTAGGACCTTGGGCTACCATTAGTGCACCAACTTCTTTCTTCTTAGAGATTCCTCTCGACTGCAAGGCTTTGTTTGTAGCCTGTAGTGCTTCAAAGTTTGTCACCATTCCGCTTTTAATTCCCTCTTCTATTCTTTCTCCTAATTTGATGATGTCAGAAAATTTATGGTTTTCAATAACCATCAACCTCTCATATTATTGCGGATCTTGAGCTCGGATGAAGAACTTGTTCGTCTGTTCTTCTTCCAGTGCGGGCCTTACTTTCGCAGCTTCTGATCTCCATCGAGTAGCATACTCGCAGAAAGTTTCTGTGGGCTTCTTCTTAAGATTTTGAATGTAGAAGACATCTGGCGCATTTTCTGTGTTGAACCTGAACTGATCCATAAAATCTGACGCCATGCTCACCCAGTTAACCCATTTCTTCGGGTTTTGACTGATGTACCAGGACAGAGCGTCTCCAGTGAGGCTCCTCATGAATAGCTTCATATGGATTCTTTCGTCTTTACCAACCCTAACGAGCTTGTCACAATATGTTCTCAAATGTACCTTCGGATCACCTGTTCTATCGAACATTTCGAACTTAGGAGGTTTGTAACCCTTTGGTAGTTCTACGTCCGGCTGAATACACAAATCTTCATAGTAACCTTCGATGTCGTTACCACCTTCAACACCTTGGACTTGACTAGTAATTTTCTTTAGTTCTTCCGACATATTCTTGATGAGCAGGTCCTTCTTGGTGGATTCGGGTATGTATAAGGTTTGTTGTGGAGTGTGGGGTAAAGTTTCGACGTATATGGGGTCGCTTTGATGGACTCCAGGAATTTGGGCATAGTGGTGGTCGTTGGTTGAGTTTTGGGGATTAGGGGTAGGTTGTGGTGCATTTAGAGGAGTGTGGTAGGTGGTTGTTTGTGGATACTGGGTTGGATGGTAATGAGGTTGTGGAGGGGTCGGTACTGGTGGAGGATTAGGATTTTGAGGAGGTGTGGCATACTGATGGGGTGCGGGAGGATATTGTTGGTTTTGTGTGTTCTGGGAGGTGCTGGGTTTTGGGCGTTTTGTTGGTTGACGTCGGAACGTTCAGGGTAAGGGAAAGGTTTGCCATGTTCCGGACCTGCTCAAGTTCCCCTCGTAGCTCCAATATCTTCTATCCAACCGTAAGACCAAGTTATTCTGTGCTGGAGTACTCCGACCATCCGAAGTCTCGACATTCTTTGCATGCGTAGCATTGTCTTTCCTGGTACCACTGGCATCGTCCATTCTGGCTTTTCCCTTGCTTTTAGGATCACTTGGAGGAGGAGGAGGTGGAGGACCTCTAGATCTGGTATGATATGATGATGATGCCAGTATGCATGAACCAACCTTAGGGAATGGGAATAAAAAAATAAAGAAAAGAATAAACAAAAGGTAAACAAGTCAGTGAGGAGTATGAAAGGGATATTTGTGGTATTTAAAAACATATTGCATAATTATAACTTCACGTCCTAATTTGGGGACCTCATTGTTCCTGAGGTAGGCCTATGCGACATATAGATTTGGAGAAAATCGATGCCAATAACTGCGTCATTTCATTAATATGATAAATAAACCAAATATCTACTAAAATGACAATAATTATAAAAAGTTACTAATGTCATTTGCTTTATTACAACCGAAGTCTATAACGAGTCTAGAAAGCAAGTAAAACATAATTCCTAATCTATTTGACCTTCTCCATGCTTGGCCTTCTTTGCTCCATCGATCAGGTTCCCCAGGTCGCACATGTCCAACAGCAGATAAGCCATTGCTAAGAGCCCTCCTTCATTGCCATCCATGTTTTGACAGCCTGCAACCCTCTTTCTCATCTTTCCTTCAAGCTCCATCAACCCCTGCTCTAAATATTCCAACCTCGCTGTTGACTTATTAGCGATTTCTCTCCACTCGTTGATTGCTTCCATGTGCACTTTATGTTGTTCCAAATGTCTGGCTTCAGACTCGAAAACCCTTTTGCGCAGCATCCTGTATTTGACTTGTGCTTCAGCAGCGTTGTCTACAACCCTATTCTTTAGATTAATCCCTAGCTTGACATCCCCCTCTATATCATCTACCAACCATGATGGATAGAAGTGTACATGGCCGGCATGATACCGATCTGGCTCGATGGTATCTTTCTCCTCAATGATCTTTTGATGCCACATGTGTTGTGCCTCGAACTTGAATGGAATGGCGTTCCCCAAGAAGTCTGCTTTGTACTAAACCATTTTGGAAACTCGGGGTATAACCTGTTTTCTCCAAGCTTGTCTCATAACCCTGATAGGAGCATAAGGATAGATTCCCCTCAACGTGATTAGCACTAGATGAGGAGTATCTCTCGACCTGATGATGAATTCACTGCTAGGGAACTATTCGAAAATCCAATTTACCTTGTCATCATCGGTCAGATTGCTGAAGAGATGTGCTCAGCTCAGAGCATTTTTCGGTTGCGCAAACCTGTTTGGGATAAAGGTCATTCTCTTCGGATGGTGAT
>NW_017691037.1:0-812 GCF_001879085.1 Nicotiana attenuata
GGCAATGATGAATTCTGAGAAGCTGAACTTTGGGCAGTGCGGCCGCACTATATTTTGTGCGGACCGCACTGGCCCCAGTGCGGCCGCGGTTGGTTTTGTGCGGTCCGCACTGCCAAGATACAGAGAATGGGTTTCTGAACCCCACACCTGTGCGGACCGCGGTTGATTTTGTGCGGTCCGCACTGGTCCCTGTGCGGTCGCATACCATTTTGTGCGGTCCGCACTGGGCTGTTTTCTGCAACATGTCTACAACAATTTCATTCTGTTCTGCAACACTGTTTTATCTGAGACTACTGATACTAACAAGTTATTTGAATTGTAATTGCGGACAATGGTGAGACAACGTGGTAAACAACCGGGCAGAGGAGGAGGGAAGAAGAAAATGATAAAACTCACTCCCCAAGCTCGGGAAAACATTAAAAGGACCAGAAAACTAGTCAAAGCTGCTGACAGAGCTGCTTCCCATTCCTCGGGGAGTGAGTATGAACCATCAAGGGACATTTCTTCGGACTCCGTGTCAGAATACATGAAAGATTGGCCGGAGAGACCTAGGCTATGAGACACTTCTCCACAATCACCCACTGCCCAAGCACCAACACATGTCATATCTGAGTCGTCTGAGGGCTCCGCCGCAGGTAGTGGGGAATACTCCACCTCTCCCACAGCTTCATTATCTGGAGAGGGTACAGTAGGTGCTGAGGAGAAAGTTGGGGGAGATGAGGAAGTGGCAGAAGGAGGAGAACCAAGGGTTGGGGGTGTTGATAGAACAAGGAAGCCGGAGGTTTGGCGTGATAGATTTGTTAGTGAGGTGG
>NW_017691037.1:4977-5640 GCF_001879085.1 Nicotiana attenuata
TAGCCATTTTGGGCATTTTTACTACTTTTCATCATTGAATCTTTGTATTTAGCTTAGCATTTATAAAATGTGTTTATCTTCATCTATTTCTTGCTTTTCTTCTTAATTATGAGTAGCTAGACCCATAAGCTAGGGTTGTGGATCAACCCTTGTGTGGGTAATTGATGGGTCTTGTATTTTAGGGCTAATTTGACTATGGGTGTTTGTTATTTGGGCCAATTTCATGGTTAATTTTTGAATTAGTGGTTGCAAACACTAGTTTGCGTTGAGTTGACTTGAGCTCTTCTTGAGAAAGAGAGCCTAAATCTCTAAAATTGGTCCAACAATAAATTGGGGCGTACTTAAGAGATTGATAGCCCCAATTAAAGGGTTAAACCTCGAGAGAGTAATACCCGAATTGAACCCTAGTTGCTTGTGCAAATTTGAATACCCAATCGGTCTTGAGAAAGCCAATTCGGGCAAAATCACTCGAACCACCGAGAGGTGTAGAGTGGGTAAAGTCGTGCAACGGTTATAACATACTCCTCAAATATTTCAAACGTGCCTTAGATTCAAGTGGGTGTCAATTAACCACCTAGGCGGTAGTCACTACCCTAGTGCCTTTTAAACCTATTTGAACAACTCGTAGCATTATAGCTCTTAGCTAAATTTACAATTTGTAGT
>NW_017691038.1:0-5639 GCF_001879085.1 Nicotiana attenuata
AAGAGAGGAAATCAAAAAGATGGCTAAAGTTCAATATGCATATAGATATACAGGAAGTTGACAGGAGAATTTCAGAAATGCACGTGGAAAAGGCTAATATGTAATAACTATGCTATTCCCAGGTGGAAATTCATCTTATTCTGGCATTACATGACAGGCTACAGACGCGAGATAGAGTGGCTAAATGGAGTCTAGTGGAAGATAGTTCATGCACTATGTGTGAGGAAGATCCTGAAACTATTGAACACTATTTTTTTGGATGTACGATGACTGAGCAGATATGGAGCAACATACTAAAATGGCAAGGGATTAAAAGAAGAGCAAAAGGGTGGGCTGAAGAAGTGAGGTGGGCTGAAATGAATGTAAAGGGGAAATCAGCAAAGTCTCACATGTATCGGATTTGTTTAGCAGCATGTGTCTATCATATTTGGCATAAGAGGAATATGAGAGTTTTTCAGCAGAAAATCAGAAGCAAGGAAGAAGTTCTGCGAGCAATAGCACAAGAGATACATTACTGTGGCAGCAAGTACAGAAAGTTAGATAAAACATTACAGGAAATGAAGTCATACCCGCGATTTGAGTGATAGTTTATTGTTGATACTACCTTGAAGATATGTTTTTTTTTGTTCTTTTTGTGTAAGTAGATAGAAGAAGAGTACAGGGCTTGGGGCATGATGTCCAAGTGCCTGAAGATACAGATTTGTAAAGTTTTGATACTTGGTTTGTGAAATAAAAAAATTTTACTTACCAAAAAAAAAAGGGGCCATACTAAAAAAACTTTTGATTTGCTTATAAGGGTAATGGAACAAGGGAACATTAAGCCCGATGAGTACATCTATAGCATTGCTATACATGCCTTATGCAACGATAGAATGGTAGATGCTGCAATTAATCTTTTGAATGAGATGAAACAAAAAGGCATCACTGTGGACATTGTCACGTATAATTCATTGATTGATGGGCGTTGTAAGTTTGGACAGTGGGAAAAGGTTAGGACTTTGCTCTCTGAAATAGTAAATTCGAATATTTATCCAAATGTGCGCACCTTGACCATAGTGACAGATGGACTATGCAAAGAGGGAAAAGTCGAAGATGCTGAGGAGGTAATGAGACACATGATTGAAAAAGGTGTAGAGCCAAATACAGTCACCTACAATGTTATAATCGACGGATATTGCTTGCGCGGACAAATGGATAGAGCAAGGAGAATTTTTGATTCGATGATAGATAAGAGCATTAAGCCTGACATTGTTAGCTATAGCACATTAATAAATGGATATTGTAAGAACAATAAATTGGATGAGGCCATGGATTTGTTACATGAAGTTTCTTGAAATGGATTGAGATCCGACATTTTCACCTAAAGTATCATTTTGAAAGGTCTATTTGATGTTGGAAGAACTGACTTTGCGCAATTTTTTTTTGTTGAGATGCAATCTACAGGGCTCAAACCTAATTTTTGCACTAATCTCATTTTGCTCCGTGGTTATTTTCAGAATGGACTTGTCGAGAAAGCTATGTAGCTATTTCATAAGTTGGAAATACAGAGAGAAGATACTGATATTGAATTTTACAATGTTGTAATTAACGGATTGTGTAAAAATGGTCAGCTCGACAAAGCTCGTGCTATTTTTGAGAAGCTTTCCTTAATTGGATTGTTTCCCGATGTGATAACATACAATACAATTATAAATGGATTTTGTCTAGAAGGATTGTTAGATGAAGCTAAAAATATGCTAAGAAAAATGGAGGAGAATGGTTGTTCGCCAAACAATGGCACCTACAATGTTATTGTGCGAGGATTTCTGAAGTTCAGCAAAATAAGTGAAATGACAACTTTTTTGAAGGAAATGACCGAAAGGGACTTCTCATTTGATGCAAGTACTGTAGAGTTACTAATAGATGTTATAGCGAAGGATCCTTCTTTGCTTAACATGATACCACAGTTTCCCTTGGGAAATAAGAAGTGATATTTATTTCACTTGATTTATTCAGCTTTTCCTATCACTATGACACAATTTCCTTTTACTCTGCAAAAGAACTCACATCAACAGAATTGCGGAAGCTGAAAGAATATGGTAATTAGAACATTGCTCGAGTCCTAAACTTTTTCCTTCTGTTCCAAACCTTGCTGCAAGCAGTTGATTCACTAGATGTTTCACGTGTACAATTTTATAGTAAATTACATGTTTATCTGTTTATTATTAGGTGGTTCACTTAAAACTATAGCATGTAGTGGACTACCCAAAGTTGAGGAAGCATGCCAAAATCTGCAGGATCATCTAAATACTTCTGACCTCAAGTGTGGTGAAAAGCTTAAGATGGTTTTTCTCTTACACTTGATATATAGTACATTTAACTTTTTTTTTTGAGATTTTGGTTTCATTACGATTGAGATTGCTTTTTATTCATTTAAATACTTCTGACTAATGTGATTGGCCTGTCATTACTGGTTCCGATGCAATTAAATGTTCATGCCTTTGGCAGATGAAGAGGAGATTGATCATGTAACGACCCGGCCGGACGTTTTTGAAATTTACGCCCCGATCTCCTATTAACTGTTTCCCCTAAGTTCATTTCCGCTATTTTGGTTTGCCGGGATGTTCGGTGTTGAGTTTTGGAACTTAGTCCCTAAATGAGAGCTTAAGTGTTGGAAAATGGTCCGTAGTTGGAACTGTGTGAAGACGGCCTCGGAATGAAAATCCGATGGTTCCGTTAGGTGATTTCGAGGTTGGGAGCGTGTTCGGAATGAATTTTAGAAGTTCGTAGCTAATTTGGGCTTGAATTGGCGAAGTTAGTATTTTGGCGATTTTCGGTTGATAGGTGAGATTTTGATCCGAGGGTCGGAACAGAATTTCGAGAGTTGCTGTAGCTTCGTTAGGTGATTTGGGATATGTGTGCAAAATTTCAGGTCATTCGGATGTGTTTTGTTTGGGTTTTTGATCGAATGCGTGTTTTGGAAGTTTTAGAGGGACTTAGGCTTGAATTCGATGTAATTTGATGGTTTTGGAGTTGTTTGAGGTGTTTTGAGGATGGTAACAAGTTTGAATAATATTTTAAGATGCATTGGTGCTTTTGGTTGAGGTCCCGGGGGCCTCGGGTGTGTTTCGGGTTGTATTGCGCTCTTATTTGATGTTTCAACGCCGTATCTTTGGACCTAATGGGGTACCATATTAAGTAAATGAGCTCCAAATTAAGTTTTTATTAAACCATTAGATCCATATCGTAATTTCGGAGCCATAGCAAAAAGAATCGTCGAATTTGGACATCGTATGAGGGAGTTATGCTCATTTCCGTGTCGAGAAAGTGCTGGTTGCTGTCATAACCGCAAAAAAATTGCTGCAAAAGCGGGACCGCAAAAGCGGAAATTTTTCCGCGGAAGCGGAAAATTTTCCACAGAAGCGAAAAAAAGGGCCTGGGCAGAGAACTTAAGTTCTGAAAATGGGACTTCGTTCCCATTTTCCATTTTTGACTTCTAGAGGTCGGTTTTGGGAGAAATTTCGAGGGATTTTCGCGAGCAACGATTGGGTAACGATTCTCTACTCTCTTATGCTTAATACCTGCTAATCTAATCATGATTTCCTTCGTATTTTCGGATTTTTGAATGAAAAATGGGTCAAAATCCTTAGACTAAATTGTTGAGTTTTGAGTGGGTATTTGACATCCAATTTAAGAGATTTTTATATGGGTAGACTCGTGAGAGTGCGAGGGTTCTGAAAATGTAAAATTTATCCGATTCCGAGATGTGGGCCCGAGGGGCATTTTGGCCATTTTACACAATTTCGCGTATTAGCTTAGAATTTAATTGTAGAATAAATTACTTGAATTATTACTTACAATATGCACTTTAATTGAATAGATTTGAGCCATTTAGAGTCAGATACTCGTGGCAAGAGCGTGGTTTCAGGTTGACTTGCACTTGTTCGAGGTAAGTGGCTTGTCTAACCTTGTGTGGGGGACTTTGTCCCTTAGGATGTGATATTTGGTAATTGATGCCTTGTACGTGAGGTGACGAGCGCGTACTTGAGCTAATTGTTGAAAACCCGAATTTTTACTTAAAATACTTGAACTGAGTTTCTTTCGTAATTGCTTTATTCTACTTGCTATTATAGCCTGTGCTAGTATAGAAAAGCATGTTTAGTTGATCCAAATTGCCTATTTGCTTAATTTGCCTTAATTGTAATTACATGGAGCATGTTAGGCCAGAATTATATATTGCATTGTATTGTTGTACTTTAATTTCTGAATATTCTCTGATTTTGGTTGCGCATTTACATTGGGGCTACGGTTGCGGGATTTCGGTAGCTCCGCCCTTTGTTTGTTTACTTTGGGACTACGGGTTAGATTCTCGGGAGATCCCCCTGCATATTTACTTTGGAACTACGGGTTATATTCCCGGGAGATCCCCCTGCACATTTACTTTGGGACTACGGGTTAGATTCCCGGGAGATCCCCTAGCATATTGATAGTTGGACTACGGGATGGTATCCCGGGAGATCCTCCAGATATATTCATACGGTGGACTACGGGAAGGTATCCCGGGAGCTCCTCGGACAGATTGATAAAATGGACTACGGGACGGTATCCCGGAAGATCCTTCAGATATATTCATACAGTGGACTGCGGGACGATATCCTGGGAGATCCTCATTATTGGTGTCGGTATTGAGTTGTTTACTCTGTGTTATCTTATTTTCTGCGTATAAATTGTTGTTTTGTGTAATCCGATTTACTCAATAGTTGTATCTCATTATTTCTTTTTATTTCATACTGTTGTCAACCTTATTATTTTATTTTATCTCAGTAGGGCCCTGACCTTCCTCGTCACTACCCAACCAAGGTTAGGCTTGGCACTTACTGAGTACCACTGTGGTGTACGCATGCCCCTTCTGCGCATGTTTTTCATGTGCAGCTCTAGGTACCTCCACCCAGGCGTACTATCCTCGCGGAGGAGAGATCTAGCAGAGACTTTGAGGTATATCTTCCACGTCCGCAGACCAGAAGTCCCTATCTTATTCCAGCTTTACTATATGACCTTCCTTTCTTTCGGTTGTGTGGACATTCTGGAGTTAGAGCAGTGTATTTCTTTTCTATTAGCCCGTGTTTCCCGTGAGTTTCCGGGTTTTGGAATTGAGTTGTAGACTTCCGCATTTCTTTGAGTTGTATAGGCCGAGCGGCCTTATATACAACTATTATTTTACATATGTTCAGTTTTGATTAATTATTTCCGCGAGTTATATTGAATTTTTGCATTGTTAGGCTTACCTAGTTGTAGGAACTAGGTGCCCTCACGACATGTTCATAGAGGGTGAACTGGGGTCGTGACAAGTTGGTATCAGAGCTCTAGGTTCATAGGAGTCACGGAACACAGGCCGATTTATTAGAGTCTCGCTAATCGGTACGGAGACGTCTGTGCTTATCTACGAGAGGCTATATAACTGTTAGGAAAATTTCAACTTCATTTAATTCCTTACCGTGTGTCATTTATTCAGTTTGGAACCTATATTATATGTTCTTTTTGCATCCACTCGTGTATTGAAATTGCACACTCGGTATCAATTACGCACCGACGGTTCTTGATGCTACAGAAGGATTATAAGGGAGCCAAAAAATTGCTCAACCATTGTTACCGCGTGTCAT
>NW_017691039.1:0-1700 GCF_001879085.1 Nicotiana attenuata
TCTTAATGCCACGATTCTTTCCAAGGGTGGAGTATAGTGCGAACCGGGTGGCTCTTCCCAATGATAGATGGCGTGACAACCTTCTTAAGGGTTTGAGTCCGTTTTTGATTTTTCTTTTGTTTTTGTTATTTCGTAGTTAAGGGTACCTCAGGCAGAGCTTCACTTGGGCCTAACACATTTACCTTCGATCCCATGATCAAAGACATAATGTTGTGTTAGGATGGTGAAAGTCGTGGCCTTGAGACTCTTGTGTTGACCAAACAATCATCATGTGGTCTTCCTGGACCATTGTGCGCTTGAATCATAACTGAGGTCGTTGTGGGCCCTCGACTTGATGTCTTTAGCAATCCCCTAGCATGTGTGGTGAGAAATTGAATTGTGAGTCCAAGTCCCGAGCCAATGGTCTAGAACTTGCCCTGAATGTTTGTTGAGGCGAAATCCTAAGTGAAATTTGACTTGAGAAGTGATTATAGGCTCTCCTTGATCCAAATATTAAGCTGAACAAATCCACAGCCTACCAAAAAGAAGATCCCTAGTTAACCCTTTTCTTTCAAGAACCAATGCTACAAGCCTATACCCGTTCTAAATGATTACCCTCTCTTGGCACCCAAATCTTCCCTTGAGTAATGGCAACTGTCTAAGTTTGGGGGGGAGACAAGAAAGGAAATAAAGTGGTAGAAAGGTACAAAAGCAAAAGAATCTATATGAGGAACCTCGGCACTGGAATCACGAACATAGGCCAAATAGGCCAGACACCCCTACTCGACCATACGTCGAGCCTTCACGTACGAAATGACGCTGCGGGTAGAATAACCTGGAGTGCCTCTCCACTCTAAACGAGGTATGTCCGACAAAGCTAAGTTCACAGTCTTGGCATGGCAGTCCAAGATGGCGTGATAGGGTGATAACCAGTCCATACCCAGAATGATATCAAAGTCAACCATATCAAAGAGTAACAAGTCTACACGGGTCTCAAGACCCCCAATCATTACAACACACGAACGATGGACTCGGTCGACTACAATAGAGTCCCCCACCGGTGTAGACACATATACAGGAACACCCAATGCATCACTAGGCATGACCAAGCATGGTGCGAAATAAGATGAAACATAAGAATACATAGACCCTGGATCAATTAGTACCGAAGCATCTCGATCACAAACTAGAACCGTACCTGTGATGACTGCATCTGAAGCCTCAGCCTCGGGCCTGGCCTGAAGAGCATAACAATGGGGCTGTGCCCCACCACCCTGAACCGTATTCCTAGGTCGATCTGCTGCTGGCTGACCTCCACCCCTGGCGGTCTGAGCTCCACCTCTATGACCTCTACCTCCACCTCTACTACCTCTACCCCCGCCTCTAGCTGGCTGGACTGGCTGTGTAGCACCTGGTGCCTGAACCATGGCACGAGAATCCTGGTGCGGAGAATTGCTCGGTGCTCGAGGGCAAAATCTGGCAATATGACCCGTGTTACCACAAGTGTAACAAGCCCTCAGCTGCTGAGTCTGCTGTCCCTATCGACCTGAATGGCCTCCGCGGAAACTCTGAAGTGGCGGTGCGCTGATAGGAGCTGGCGGTGCACTAAGTGACTGCTGATCAGAATAGTATGCCTGAGAACCACGGCCACCTGATGTATCATGAGAAACCTGAAGGGCCGACTGAAAGGGCCTAGGAGGATGGCCTCTACCATATGAATC
>NW_017691039.1:4850-5639 GCF_001879085.1 Nicotiana attenuata
TTAATTACATTAATAAACACTAAATGAATCAATTTGAATGCATAAAAATAAATTTCCCAAAGTTTTTCCCAAAAATTCCAAAATCGCCCCCGGGCCCACGTGGTCAAAACCCGAGGTTCGAACCAAAACCCGGTTACCCATTCCCCCACGAACTCAAATATGTAATTTGTTTTGAAATCGGACCTCAAATTGAGGTCCAAATCCCCAATTTTAGAAAAACCTAGGTTCTACCCAAAACCCCCAATTTCACCCATGAAAATCTTTGATTTTAAGTGGAAAACATGTTAAATGATGTTAATGATTGAAGGAATTGAGTAAAAATCGACTTACAAATGATTTGGAATGAAACTTGTTCTTGAAAATCGCCTAAGGAGTTTGGGTTTTGAAAGAATGATGAAAAATGGTGAAAATTCGACTAAGTATAAAATTTGCTGGGCCTCAGATGTGGGAATTGCGAACTTGGGTTTGCAATTGCGAACCCTGCAGGTTTGGGAGATGCGAAGTCGAGTCCGCATTTGCGAACTCTGAAGAAAACTGGGAGGTTCGCATTTGCGAGAGATAATGTTGCATTTGCGACGGCTCGCTATCGCATTTGCGGACAAATGTTCGCATTTGCGAAGGCTGAGGCTACAGGCGGGCATCGCATTTGTGATGAAATTCTTCGCATTTGTGAAGGATGCTGCCCAGGTGAAGTCTCGCATTTGCGAGGCTGGCTTCGCATTTGCGAAGCCTGCAAGTCAGGCATACCAGCAGTCTATAAGTTCAAAAATGTAAATCCGACACCTATCC
>NW_017691040.1:0-585 GCF_001879085.1 Nicotiana attenuata
TTAGTACTTAGTTTTCCTTCTTTCGGTTGTTAGAAATTCTGGAGTTTGGAACCTTTACTATACACTTCTGTAGCCTGTGTTGCCCGTGAGTTTCTGGGTTTTGGGAATTGTTTTAGACTTGTGATATTGAGTTGTACTTGCCAAGCGGCATTCAGTACAGTTTCCTTTAGATATTTGATTTGATTTTCTCTATTTTTTCCGCATTTATTATATTTCCGCAAATGTTAGGCTTACCTGGTCATGGGGACCAGGTGCCGTCATGACATGTTCACGGTTGGTGAACTAGGGTCGTGACATGTTGGTATCAGAGCTCTAGGTTCATAGGAGTCACGGAACACAGGCGGGTTTATTAGAATCTCGTTAATCAGTACGGAGACGTCTGTACTTATCTACGAGGGGCTATGTAACTGTTTAGGAAAAATCTTCGTTTCATTTGAATTCCTGGTCGTGCGATATTTTGACATCAATTCTAAACTTCTGACTTCTATTCTCTCACAGATGGTGAGGACACGTGCCACTCGAGATGATCAGGCACCCGCGCCCCCTACTGCCAGCTGTCAGAGGCCGGGGTCGGGGAGAGGTCGA
>NW_017691040.1:4671-5639 GCF_001879085.1 Nicotiana attenuata
TTGATTTGAGTGCCTTGTACGCGAGGTGACGGGCGCGTACTTGAGCCAATTGTTGGAAATCCGGTTTTCTTAAGATATTGACATTGAGTTCCTTTCATATTTGCTTTACTCTACTTGCAATTATAACCTGTGCTAGATTAGGAAAGCATGTTTAGTTGATTTAACTTGCCTAATTGCTTATGTTGCCTTAACTGTACTACGTGAAGCATGCTAGGCCAGTACTACCTGTTGCTTGTCTTTTTGTACTTCGTTCATGTGTACCTTCTGGTTGTGATTGCGCATTTACATTGGGACTACGGATGTGGGATTCCGTTAGCTCCCCCTTGTTTGTTTACTTTGGGACTACGGGTTCGATTCTCGGTAGATCCCCCTTTACTTTTACTTTGGGACTGCGGGTTAAATTCCCGATAGATCCCCCTGCAAAATGATAGTTGGACTACGGGACGGTATCCCGGGAGATCCTTCGGATATACACATATGATGGACTACGGGACGATATCCCGGGAGATCCACTGGACAGTTGAGAAAAGGACTACAGGACGGTATCCTGGGAGATCCTCATTGTTACCATTGGTATTGAGCTGTACTTATTCTGTGGTTGTTCCGTTCTTGTGTATTTGCTATTGCCTTGTTTAACCTGTCTTATTTCACTGTCGTCTTTATTATATCTGTCAGATTATCATATTGTTAATTACTGTTATTACTATATTTTGTCTCAGTATGGCCCTAACCTTCCTCGTCACTACCCAACCGAGGTTAGGCTTGGCACTTACTGAGTACCGCTGTGGTGTACTCATGCCCTTCCTGCGCATATTTTTCATGTGCAGATCATCCAGGTACCTCTACTAGGCGCACTATCAGTGAGGCAGGAGGATTACGGAGACTTCGAGGTAGATCTGCTGCGTCCGCAGCCGACGAGTCTCCTCTTATTATATCTTTAGTACTTAGTTTTCCTCTTTCGGTCGTTA
>NW_017691041.1:0-694 GCF_001879085.1 Nicotiana attenuata
ATAAGGAAATCGAGGTATATGTAGATGATGTCATCATCAAATCCAAGAAAGCCACTGACCACATGGAAGATCTGAGGAAATTCTTCAACAGACTGAGAAGGTACAATCTGAAATTGAATCCTGCCAAGTGTGCATTCGGGGTTCCTGCCGGAAAATTACTGGGGTTCATCGTGAGTCGTCGAGGGATAGAATTGGATCCATCAAAGGTTAAGGCCATTCAAGAATTGCCACCGCCAAAGAACAAGAAGGACGTGATGAGTTTCCTGGGGAGACTCAACTATATCAGTCGGTTCATAGCTCAGTCTACTGTCATTTGTGAACCCATCTTTAAAATGTTGAAGAAGGACGCTGCTACCAAATGGACTGATGATTGCCAGAAAGCATTTGACAGAATCAAGGAATACCTGTCAACGCCGCCCGTCTTGGTTCCGCCCGAACCAGGTAGACCTCTATTTCTCTACCTTGCAGTATTGGATGGAGCATTCGATTGTGTTCTGGGACAACACGATGAAACGGGGAGAAAGGAGCAAGCCATCTACTATCTAGTAAGAAGTTCACCCCGTACGAGGCCCGGTATTCTCTATTAGAGCGCACCTGTTGTGCTCTGACTTGGGTAGCTCAGAAATTGAGGCATTATTTCTGTGCCTACACTACTTATCTCATATCAAGAATAGATCCACTGAAGTGTATCTTC
>NW_017691041.1:4870-5639 GCF_001879085.1 Nicotiana attenuata
GTTTTTCAACGTTTTTGTTCTTCTTTTTAAAACTAGGGTTTCTAAACCTCTTTCGAAATTCACTATATCTTCTGATTTTTTTCTAGTACTATATGTTTGTGTTTGTATTTCTGCTTGTTTGTGTGATCTTTTGGGTTATTCCTCAATTTCTATGCTTTAATTTTGTTCTAACGTTCCACTGATTCTGTGATCTCTTACTTAGGGTTCTTTGGTTTTGTGCCTATTGTGTTTAAATAGGTCTAATTGTTTTCTATTTACTAAATGTTCTCCTGATTCTGTGCAACTCTTCGAATCCCTGATTTTTGTATATGATTTCTTTGGAGGTTTTCCACTGATTTGAGTCACTTCCTTGTTTGTGAGATGCTTTCCTTACTTGGTGCTGATTCCCTGTGATTTTCAATCTCGTCTGTGACTTCCTGAACTAATTTTTTCAAAAATCAGTCTATAATCCGTCTGTTTATGTGCACAATATACTTTTATTTTACTTTCCTTACTTGTAATTATTTTGTGCTTAGTCCCTATTACATGCATCATGCTATTCCTGTAAGAAAATATCAGTCTTGCAAAAAATCTTCCTTATTTGATGCAATTTGTACCATTCGAGCTATGACTCCCTAATTAAGGGAAATCCGAGTCTTTAATTGATTCTAATAGGTACTCTTTCCATAATTGTAATAAGTCTATACGTATTACCTTATTTTCCACTTATTTTCAAAACTATAAATGCCCTACCCTCTCTTTAGCAGAGACACACGAACAAAAAAATTCA
>NW_017691042.1:0-1423 GCF_001879085.1 Nicotiana attenuata
AGTATATATGTTATGACCAAGATAAAAGACACCTCCGGCAGAATGTTGGGTATCTGACCATATGGCATTGTTATGGTATCTGATCAATAGATTTCCTGATCCTCTTATTTCTGGCTTGCGCAACACCAAAGTGAAAATACTTGATGATTGGTGTTTTTTTTCCTTAATTAAATCTTCTTACGTACGAATGACGTAGTTTAAAGAAGCTGCATATAGTAGGCAATATTCATTTTCTCAACAGTCATCAACCTGTGTCAACTGTGTGTTAACCTCTACTTACTGCAGGTTTATGGCTGGGGAAGAGGGGAACATGGTAGACTTGGATTTGGAGATGACAAGAGTAGTAAAATGGTGCCGCAGAAGGTTCAACTTTTAGCTGGGGAGAACATTGTTCAGGTGACTTATTCATATCCCTCATTATTAGTGGGTCTCTCTTCTGCTTATCACTATGGAAGTCACTGTCTGTGCTTCATCAGCACTCTTTTTGTACCTGATGGAGGTGGGAAGCTAGCCGTATAAAGAATATAACTTCTGCGTCCAGGAAAAATGAAAAGTGCACTTGTGTTCATTATTTTAGACTGACATAGAGTTATGCCTTTGCTAGAATCTACTTGAGACTGAAATATTGCTCATCATCTAAGTGGTGCAAATATGGACACTGGACAGGAAGTCAAAAAAGTTTACAGAACTAAGAGGATGCAACACAACATTTTTTTTGATAAGGGGGGACACAACGCAACTCGGAGACTATATTATACCAAATTATGTGTCGCCTAAGCTAATATGTGGAGCATTGCTAGGAGTATTAATAACTGTCAAAGAAATGCAAAAATAATCTAGATTCTATACATTCTTTATAAGCATCTAAAAATAGCACCAGATAAAACATGTAGCAAAAAAAAAAGAGAATTTTAATCTACTATTGAAAAGCAAAACATAATAGAGCTGCAAATAAGAAAATCAGTCAAACTTAAAAGATGAAACAAAAGAAAAAATAGAACAGTCAGGGTGGAACTGAAGAAAAAGAAATAAAAAAGACTGGAATTTTGAGAAACAAAACAGCAAATCAGGGGTAATAAGGTAGAACAATGCTCTTTTCTTTATCCAATTTAGCTATTTTTCTTCTTTCAAGTTTGGGTAATAATGTCGATTTTTCTTCAAGTTTGATTGTATATTTTCCATCGTCGTTGAGCTCTCCAGGGCGTAGATTTAGGGTTATTCAGCTATTTGTTAGGCTTACGGTCTCAAAGTTTTTGTTCACTACATCGGTGCCCCGTTATTTCTCGTCAATTTTCAGGCATACTTAGTGACCATTTGGCATCCAAAAATAGGACATTTGTGACCAAACCAATTGGCACAACAAATTAAACAAGGACATGCGTGCCAAGAAAATAAAAGAAAGCAGGAAACCAAAAATAAAATA
>NW_017691042.1:4976-5639 GCF_001879085.1 Nicotiana attenuata
GTAGTCGGCGACGCCTTTCGGACCCTCTCTCTACTGACACCCTTTTCTGCAACAATGCCATCTGCTGGGCCCTAGCTTCCAAAGTTTGTTCGGCTACTTGATTTTGTTCTTGGAGTTGCTGTACGTCTCTTTCTAACTGTGCCATTGCTGTATAACAGTGTTCTCTTTCAGCCTTATAGTCTTTCGCCTGCTTGATCATTTTGTTCTCAACGGTGATGACCCTTTTCTTCAACCCTGCAACCTCCTAGTAGTTCAGTCCAATTTTCTATGGATATATTACCTTACCAACAATCTTGATGCATGAAATAACCAGCCTCTATCAATTCTATTGATTTTAGAACTGAAACAGGGCCAAAGAGTAATAAATAATAATATACATCGATAAGAATGTAAGATGTATATGGAAAAAGTGTGTAAGATGTTTCTGTTGTCATGTCCAGGTTGATATTGCTGCTGGAGGATGGCATTCTGCAGCTTTGACAGATGAGGGAGAGGTATATCTTGTGTTTTACTGTTCATATTAGTTCTGCTTGATATTTTTGCTTCGTTTGTCCTTGTACTTTTTTTTAACAACGATTAGTATATATGTTATGCCAAGATAAAAGACACCTCCGGCAGAATGTTGGGTATCTGACCATATGGCATTGTTATGGTATCTGATCA
>NW_017691043.1:0-866 GCF_001879085.1 Nicotiana attenuata
GGTGACTTTGTTAAGCTGCCGGTAGTCAATACACATTCGCAACAACCCATCTTTCTTCCTTACAAACAAAACCGGTGCGCCCCATGGTGACACACTCGGCCGGATGAAACACTTTTCTAGCAAATCCTTCAATTGTACCTTTAGCTCTTTCAATTCATCCGGTGTCATTCTGTAAGGTGGAATTGATATAGGCTGCGTGCCTGACATCACATCGATCCCAAAGTTAATCTCCCTGTCTGGTGGAACCCCAGGGAGCTCATCTAGAAAGACATTCGAAAATTCCTTCACAACAGGTACGGACTCAAGGCTAGGTGTGTTGGCCCAAGTTCAGGTGAAGTTTTGAAGAATGACAAATAAACTCAGTCATGGACCAGGTCCATCATGTGAGGCACAGTATTTATCAACCTAGACATGTGAGATATACGTGAAGGAGATAAGTCTCAGTGATCAAGCAGCAATATCTCCTGAACTAATCGAAAAGGTTGCATATTGGATGAGGAGAGAAAGTATCCTTATGGGAAGAGGACACAATCCGGATAAAGGATAGGGTTGGAGTTTGTATTGTTCAAGGACTCAACTTCGATGGAAGATCAGCAATTGAGTCTCAATCAAACTCTGATTACTAACTCATTAAATAACAGTGATTGTTCTCTTTTACAGGTATTGCACATACGTAGAAGTTAAACTAAATTGAGAGCAAAAGAGCAAGGCAATTTTGCAAGCAATTTATGTGAGATTTAAGTGTGCACTCCTGAAGCTACTTGAACGAGATAGAAGAACCAGTTCCATTGTGTTTACTCTTATTCTAGTTCAATTGTAGTAGGTGGTTTAAAGTTGTACCTTTCCAGCTTTCAATGAAAGTCAAT
>NW_017691043.1:2372-5638 GCF_001879085.1 Nicotiana attenuata
TCCGCATACCCGTTCTGCGGTCGCATAATGCACCGCAGAACTGCCCCTTACAAAATCCCAAGGGAATTATGCGACGACTATGCGGTCCGCATATCGGTTATGCGATCGCATAATTGACCGCATAGTTGACCTCAAATTTGACCAACACACTGACTCACTTTGCGGCGACTATGCGGTCCGCATACCTGATATGCGACCGCATTCTCGACCGCAGAATCGCACTTTTCTGGAAAACATTATTTCTTGACATTTTAATGCATAGCTCAGTCCAAAAGGGTCCGAACCGCGCATCTCTAACACATATTCCTAATTTGGCTCTACGAGCTTTCGAGTTTAGAGTAAAAATCTCTCACGGGCCTCACATTCTCCCCCAATTAGGGTCATTCGTCCCTGAATGAGGATTAAGGTTCACTCATGAGCAATCTTTATGCAGTCTCAGTTCCTCACAATCATGGAACGCCTCGATAGCCCCGAATTTGGCTAACTCCCTAAATTTCTAAAAATTTCGCCAGAGTTTCCTTTGTATCTAGGCTTATCCACCTGTCAGAGAGCCCAAGAAACATATCCTAACAGCATGTACATATTCCGTAGACACAACATAACTTGTACAATACTAACCATGGCCGCATAGGCAATTATATAACCAAAACGAAATAGAACAGTTTTACATAGATCAAATCGAGAATACAGAGTTCATAGGAACCAAATAGATGACAGCTATTACATGGCTATACAAACAAATGTGGGTAGTTCCTCTTCATTTCCTCCTCGGCTTCCCAAGTGGCTTCCTCAACCTGCTGGTTTCGCCATAGCACCTTTACGGAGGCAATTTCCTTATTCCTCAATTTCCGGACCTGCCGTTCAAGAAGGGCAACTGGAACTTCTTCATAAGACAGTTCTTCATTAACCTCGATAGCTTCAACTGGCACGATTGGACGGATTTCCCACTACTTTCTTCAACATAGACACATGAAAGACTGGGTGTACCAATGACATTTCGGGTGGCAACTCAAGCTTGTACGCCACCTGACCAACCCGCTGGATGATCCTATACGGTCTGACATATCTTGGGCTCAATTTTCCTTTCTTCCCAAACCGCATGATACCCTTCATAGGGGAAACCTTTAAGAATACCCAATCATCTTCTTTGAACTCCAAATCCCTACGACGGACGTCCGATTAAGACTTTTGGCGACTCTGAGCAGTCCTCAACCTCTCCTTAATAATTTTGACTTTCTCCATGGCCTGGTGTACAAGGTCTGGCCCTATTAATTCAGCTTCTCCGACCTCGAACCACCCAATGGGAGACCTACATCTCCTACCATACAATGACTCAAATGGTGCCATCTGGATGCTAGCATGGAAGCTATTGTTGTAAGCAAACTCTATAAGTGGCAAATGATCATCCCAGCTACCTTTGAAATCGAGAGTACAAGCACGCAACATATCCTCAAGCGTCTGAATAGTCCGCTCTGCTTGCCCGTCAGTCTGGGGGTGAAAAGCTGTGCGAAGACTTGCCTGCGTGCCCAAACCTTGCTGAAAGTTCTTCCAAAAGTTGGCTGTGAACTAAGCCCCTCGATCAGAAATGATTGAGACTGGAGTACCATGCAACCTGACTATTTCCTTGATATACAACTAGGCATATTGTTCCACTGTGTCGGTAGATTTACTGGCATGAAGTGTGATGATTTTGTGAGTCGATCACCAATCACCCAAATTGAGTCAAACTTGCACGGAGTGCGCGGCAACCCTACCGCAAAATCCATATTGATTATCTCCCATTTCGACATTGGAATTTCTATGCTTTGAGCCAGTCCTCGGCCTTCACTTGTTGACAGTTCGGACATCTAGCCACAAAGTCCGCCACATCCCTTTTCATGTTATTCCACCAATAGACTTCCTTGAGATCATGATACATTTTCGTAGAACCTGGGTGCACGGAATACCTAGAAGTGTGAGCTTCTGCCATGATTCTTTCCCGAAGACCGTCGATATCCAGAACACATAGGCGGCCTTAGTACCGTAGGGTACCATCATCCATGACAAGGGAAAATGCTGTGGTCTTGTGTTTATGAATCCCCTATTTCAGTTGTACTAACAATGGGTCGTTGAATTGTTTTTCCTTCACCTCTGCCACCAGCGACGATTCAGCCCTATTTTGCACAATTACCCCTCCATCATTAGAGTCCGCAAGATGAACTCCCAAACTGGCCAATTGATGAACCTCCCGGGCCAACGGCCTCTGATCTGCCCTCAAACGAGCCAAACTCCCCATAGATTTTCAGCTAAGAGCATCTTCCACAACATTAGCCTTTCCCGGGTGATAGAGAATATCAATGTCATAGTCCTTGAGTAACTCTAGCCACCTTCTCTGCCTCAGATTCAGCTCCTTTTGCTTGAAAATATATTGAAGGCTCTTGTGGTCCGTGAATACATCCACATGGACCCCATATAGATAATGTCGCCAAATCTTTAGCGCGAACACCACTGCCGCAAGCTCTAAGTCATGAGTTGGATAGTTCTTTTCTATCTTGAGTTGCCTAGAAGCGTAGGCTATAACCTTTCCATGTTGCATTAACACACACCCAAGCCCGATCCTTGAGGCATCGCAATACACCACAAATCCCTCTGTACCCTCTGGCAGGGTTAATACCGGTGCTGTAGTCAGTCTTGATTTCAATTCTTGGAAGCTCCTTTCACAAGCATCGGACCACTGGAACTTAACTGCTTTCTGGGTCAATTTGGTCAAGGGAGAGGCAAGAGTAGAAAATCCCTCCACAAACCTTCTGTAGTACCCAGCCAAACCCAAGAAACTACGAATCTCTGTTGGAGTTGTAAGCCTAGGCCAATGCCGTAATCTTTTGAGGATCAACTATAATTCCTTCCCTAGAGATGACATGACCCAAGAACGTGACGGATTCAAGCCAAAATTCACATTTCGAAAACTTTGCATACAGTTGATGTTGCTGAAGAGTTTGCAGAACTGCCCTGAGATGGTTAGCGTGATCTTCTTGACTTCGGGAATATACGAGGATATCGTCAATGAATACTATCACAAAGGAGTCTAGAAAAGGCTTGAAGACTCGATTCATAAGATCCATGAAAGTTGCCGGGGCATTTGTTAGCCCAAAAGACATTACCAGGAATTCAAAGTGCCTGTACTGAGTTCTGAAAGCTGTTTTTGGAATATCCTGCTCCCTTATCTTCAATTGGTGATACCCGAACCGTAAGTCGATCTTTGAAAAACACATAGCACCTTGCAACTG
>NW_017691044.1:0-710 GCF_001879085.1 Nicotiana attenuata
TGGCAATCTAGACTACGGAAGTGCATAGCTCTATCCACCACAGAAGCCGAATATATTGCTGTCACAGAAGGTGCCAAAGAACTATTATGGATGAAGGAGTTTATTAATGATCTTGGCTTTGAGCAGCCACGGTACATCTTATTTTGTGATAATCAGAGTGCTATCTGTCTCACCAAGCACTCCACTTTTCATTCTAAGACCAAACATATAAATAGAAAGTATCATTGGATAAGAATGGCCGTGGAAGAGAAATTATTTGAGGTTGAGAAGATACACACCGATGAAAATCCTTCGGATATGCTGACAAAGGCGGTGGTTGCAGATAAACATGAATTTTGTAGAAAATTGGCAGGCATGAAGCCTGTCAATAGTTGCTCTACTTGAAGACACATTTGGCCCCTTGGCTGGAGGGGGAGTTTGTTGGGCACATGCCCATGTTGTCCAGCCAAAGGCCCAATGGCCTAATCCTATTCTCTTTTGGTTTCCAATCCTATTTGGAATTAGATTCTGTTTATTCCTATTTTGAGTGGGTTTTGGCTTTAAGAGAAAGCACCACTCATGATCTATAAATAGGACAACCTTGGAGAATTATTCTATGCTCATTGATACAAGTCTTTGAAAGACTTAAGCACATAAGAGTGGGTTTTAAGAGAGCTTTCATCAAGAGAGAAGAGAGAAAAAAAGTATTTGTTTTGCTGCAGATTTTTATT
>NW_017691044.1:4839-5638 GCF_001879085.1 Nicotiana attenuata
GAAGAACAAGGGTACAAGAAAACTTCTTCAGACCACTGTGTATTCTTCCAGAAGTTCTCTGATGATGATTTTATTATTTTATTGCTTTATGTGGATGACATGCTTATTGTTGGAAAGAATAAATCCAGAATTGCAGTCCTTAAGAAGCAGTTGAGCAAATCGTTTGCGATGAAGGACTTGGGGCCAGCAAAGAAAATCTTGGGCATTCAAAATCCACCGACACAGAGATAGAAATGAGTTATTTCTGTCCCAAAAGCAATACATTGAGAAGGTACTCAAGAGGTTCAATATGACAGATGCAAAAGTGGTTAGTACTCCTCTTGCTAAACACTTCAAATTGAGTATTAGTCAGAGTCCACCTACTGATGAAGAGAAAAAGGAGATGTCTCGTATTCCTTACTCTTCTGCCGTTGGTAGCTTGATGTATGCTATGGTTTGCACTAGACCAGATATTGCACATGCCGTTGGCACTGTTAGCAGATTCATTTCCAATCCTGGAAAAGAACATTGGGATGCAGTAAAATGGATATTAAGGTATTTAAAAGGTACTGCAGATTTGAAGCTGTGCTTTGGCAATGGCAAGCCTGAACTTGTTTGTTACACAGACTCTGATTTAGGAGGCAATCTTGATAATTCAAGATCCACTTCCGGTTATTTGATCACTTTTGCAGGGGGAGCTGTTTCTTGGCAATCTAGACTACAGAAGTGCATAGCTCTATCCACCACAGAAGCCGAATATATTGCTGTCACAGAAGGTGCCAAAGAACTATTATGGATGAAGGTAGTTTATTAATGTATC
>NW_017691045.1:0-5638 GCF_001879085.1 Nicotiana attenuata
CTTGAAGAATGAGGTGGCATGCGCTTACTGCTAGGATTATGGAAGTTCTGAAATATTGATATGCATATGGATATTGGTGGGTGTATAGGTAGTCCTCTTATTAGCAGAAAGGTGGCAGATTGCTAAAGTAATTCTTTCACTTGTTTGGGTCGTGCTCTAGGATTTACATCATAAATCGGACCTTCATTAATATTACTATTTGTATGTGTCCAAAATTAGTGTGACACACCGACCATGCAGAACTATAGTGTCTTTTGATTGGCTAAAAGCAAACTTACACTTGCCACCACAAAGTAATTCTATTTCTATTATTGTCTGGAGTGTTAATTTTATTGATTCACCATCTAAATGGGTGAGATCATGATTACTTATTCTCTTCTGTTATTTCAGTGAATGTTGAATGCGGCGAGTTTCATTGTTTTCTATACATTAATCATCTGGAAGAGTCACATAAATTGAGTGCCATGTATCTGGCTATTTTGGCTGCTTTTTGGTTAGCTACACACTTGGTTTGATGCTTTGAACTTTCTGTAGTGTAATCTGGTCATATCTTCATTAGAAGATGCAGAAGTTGTTTGTTTGCTGTCGAAAGCATGTAAAGGATTCATAATTTTTCCNAAGAGCTATTGGTTATGAAAATGATAAGTGCATCAGTCAACATTCGAGGATGAATGTTCCAAAGGGGGGAATGATGTTACACCCCATGTTTTCGTACATGGAAGTACGCCATAAGTAAATTGATATAAGCTCGGAAATGATATGTTACATTCCACATTTTTGTACGTTAAGGTTTCGTCGTAAGCTAATCGTGTTACATCTCGCATTTTGTACGTTAAATTTCCGTCTTCAATTAATTGACGTAGACTAGGGAATGAGATTATCCTAAGGTTACACGCATTTATGCTATTTATAAAAAGCGATAAGTAAGTGTCATGAAGGATAAAGGGTAAACGAATCAAAGAAAATAAGTTTCGTTGAAGGTTGTCGATTTGGGATAAAATACGGCCCGAGTTATAATACTTGGTGTTTATGGACTAGTGCCATACAAGCTACTACATGACCATGAAAGCAAGGTGTATAAGGTATGTTAAAAGTGAGTAGTATTTTAAGTAAGTTGGGATAATTCTTAATTATATGGGTAATTGGTTAATTATTGGGTAATGGGATATTACCTAATTAATTAAAAAAATATGGGATAAAGATTAGATTTCCCCGTGGCAGCCCAACATCCAAACAAATGACTCTTACATTAAATTGAAAGGTAGAAAAATAAAAACATGTGGCCAAGCCACCACATGAAGTGGGCCCACATCCACTCAAACACAAATTTGTGACCATTTTAATTCATTTGACCTTTTAGGTCTTGAAGAGATTCAAAATGTAGTGCTCTTTCTATTACAAAGTAACGTGAGTATACCTTAGAAAGAACACATAACATTTTCCCACTACAATACCAAATAAAATAATGGAGCACTTAGTAGGTATTTGGTTTATGTTACCGTTGTGAATGAATTTGGTTGTGCACTTTGATCTTCCTTGTTAATACTTCACGCATACCTCTCTAATGTAAAGAGAAGGGCATATATCAAACCTTAAGAACGGATCTTCAACAATTCAAACCAGATTTCATGAGAAACATAAGATTTTGCAATAATAAGGGAGTACGGTGCAATCTTTCTCAAGGAATCAGTTAAGGTATGTTAAGGCTATCCTTTCTTTCTTTTTGGCATGATCCAAGTTATACAGAAGAAGCGAGCAAACGAACAGTTTTCATAAACGACTCTATTCATAGAAATACTAGGGGTCTCTATGTTCTTGATTTCCCATGTGACATATTATTATATCTTCTGTTCATGGGTCTCAAAATAATACGCAGTTGATAAAGTTTATCCGAAAGGAATATTGAGATTACTAACATTTTTTCATGCATTTCATGTATTTATACATAACTCATGACCAGATGGCGTTATATAAGCATATTTATATGTATATATATACGTATATGGGTGTGGGAAAAAGGTTACGGCGTTATATACGCACCACCACCTGATTAGCTGGTATACGTTCATAATTTTACCCACAGTGGCCAAGATGATATGGCGGGATGCCTTCAGAGGCTTGATGATGTTATGAACACATGTACCTATGCACGACATGACATTCATATGTATATGCATGACACTAAAAGAATTTCATGATTTACAGAGTTATCCAAACTTACAGGTTGAGTTATTTACTTTATATTTCTTCCATATCTTTTACGTACTTATCCATGTGCCTTACATACTCGGTACATTATTCTTACTGACGTCCCTTTTGCCCGGGGACGCTGTGTTTCATGCCTGCAGGTCTCGATAGACAGGTCGAGAGTCTTCCAAGTAGGCGATCAGCTTAGTAGAAAATGTTGGTGCACTCCATTTGATCCGGAGTTGCTTGTTTGGTCAGTATGATTTAGATGTGTATTTTTTGGTATGGTGGGGCTCTGTCCTGACCTTTACGACAATTATGTATCCTTAGAGGCTTGTAGATAGATGTCATGTATGTAAAAGATTGTATGGCCTTGTCGGCCTATGTTCAGTGTATGAGTGGTTATTTTAGTCTTAGATGACCATATGTCTTATGTATAAGTTGTTATTACATGTTGTATTCTACCTATTTCACGACAACCTCTCCGGCTCAGTTAACTATAATAGTATGATACGAAAAGATACGTTATGTTGGTACTCGATTGAGTAAGGTACCGGGTGCCCGTCGCAGCCCATCGATTTGGGTCGTGACACCTTTCGACTGTGATTTATTGGAGGATACGATGAGCATGGTCCCCTCCTTTGCTCATCTTTGCTCTGTTGCTGAAAACAGGACCCTTCAGGCGCTCCGGGATTCCGACCTATCACTGGGCATATCTGGGATGGCTCTGAGGGTGAGTTTTTTATGATTTCTGCAACTTGTCTTTTTCTTCTATCTTTACTGGTCTTCTTCTCACTCTCTTTTCTTTTTCAGACTTTCATTTTGGAGATCGAGAGTGCCCGTCTAGAAGAGAAGCAGAAGGTCATTTTTTAGAAGATGGCTTCGAAGTATGTCCGTTATCGTGACAAGTACCGTGAGATGCGTGCACGGTTTAGAGCAGGTGGTAATCTCCAGTCCCTTAGAGCCGAATTGGATTAGAAAGATGAGGAGCTTGTGCGAACTATTTGTAGATGCAGTGAGCTCGAAGGGTTGCTCAAGGCCAAGGACGACTAGCTCGAGGTGAGCAAGGGGGTTATGGCTGAATGCGCCGACTTTCAAGCACAAGTGGCGACCTTGTGGGCTGAGCTTGAGCAAATCTCATTTAGAGTTGCCGGCCTGAGTGGTGAATTGACTGAGAAGGTGGCTGAGTTGGTGAGGTCCGAGGAGGCTCGGGTAGCAACTGTGGCAAAGGCGACGACGTTAGAGAGCGCTATCCGTGTTCTTACGTCTGAATGTGCAAGGAAACGGCCGCGCTGTGGGACGTGGCTTGATGTGCAAATTGGCGGGCTTGAGAAAGAAGTGTTGAGCCTAAGTGAGCAAGTTGTAACCTTTCCTCCACAGCCTGACGGGCAGGCAGAGCGGACTATTCATACGCTTGAGGATATGTCGTGTGCTTGCGTTCTTGACTTTCATGCTAGTATTCAGATGGCACCTTTTGAGGAATTATATGGTAAGAGATGCAGATCTCCTATTAGGTGGTTCGAGATTGGGGAAGCTGAGTTGATAGGACCGGACCTCGTGCATCAGGCTATGGAAAAGGTTAAGATCATCAAGGAGCGGTTGAGAACTGCTCAGAGTCGTCAAAAGTCCTATTCAGATGTTCGTCGAAGAGATTTGGAATTCAAAGAAGATGACTGGGTATTCTTGAAGGTCTCCCCCATGAAGGGTATTATGCAGTTTGGAAGGAAAGGAAAATTGAGTCCGAGGTATGCCGGGCCGTATAGAATCATTCAAAGGATTGGTCAGGTGGCATACAAGCTCGAGCTGCCACCCGAGATGTCATTATTGCACCCGGTATTCCATGTGTCTATGTTGAAGAAGGTAGTGGGAGATCCGTCCGCTATTGTGCCGGTTGAAACTATTGAGGTTAATGAAGAGCTGTCATATGAAGAAATTCTAGTTGTAGGCAAGTCCGAAAGTTGAGAAATAAAGAAATTGCCTTCGTGAAAGTGTTATGGTGAAACCAGGTGGTTGAAGAAGCCACTTGGGAAGCCGAGGAAGAAATGAAAAAGAAGTACCCTCATTTGTCTGTATAGCCATGTAATAGCTTCTATGAATTTGGTTCCTATAAACTTTGTATCACTTGATTAGTCTATGTAAATTTGTTCCGTTTTGATTATAAATTGCCCATGAGGCCATGGTTGGTGTTGTTATGAGTTATATTATGTCAGTGGGTTTTGTATATGTTGTTAGGATGTGTTTCGGGGGATCTCTAACAGGTGGATAGGCCTAGTTATAGAGAAAACTCTGGCGAAACTTTTTGGAAATTTAGGGAGTTAGCCAAATTTCGGGCTGCTAGTGTTTAGTGTGGGAAACTGAGTGGAGTAAGGTGCAAATAAGTGAACATTGATCCTCATTCGAGGACGAATGATCTTAAGTGGGGGAGGATATAAGGCCCCGTTAAAATTTCCTAATGATTTACGATTTAAAAATGCGCCATTGGTATTTGGGAATAACGTATTCAAGTATTAAAGGAGACCTATAGGATAGAACCACATCATTTTGAAATGAAAATACATGTTTAAGGTGTGTTGGATCATATCAAGGAGTTTTGTGAATGGGAAGAATTTGTGTGTAACAAATAGATACATTAAATGGAAAGGATGTTATTATGTAAACATGGTTTCATACTTATATGAAGGTTTGGAAATCAATTCGGGTCGTATACCAGTACCAAGGTATCAATTAGGGTGAGTGTAGAAGCAAGCAATGGAAAAAAAAAATAACTAGGAGCGTGCCAGGTTCAGTGCAACGCGTGGATTGTGGCACGCCAACCTCTCAGCAACTTTGAAAACCAGTAAAGTATAGGCAAATTGCACTGGCATAGGCACGCTATCCCCACCTGAAGCCTCTTTAAGTACTCTTCTTTGGGTTCATTTTTCCCATTTCACTTGGACGAATTTTGGAGCTCTTCTCCACTCTCTCAGGACCATAAACTACTCTCTTCTTCAAGGTAAGCAATCCCCATTATCTTGGTGTGAAATTCCATCATTTCTACACTAGTGTTGATGAAATCTACACATGGAATCTTTAGATTTTCAAGAAATTTCTTCAAGAACTCAAAGGGAGGGTTTTGCAAGATATCTTCAAAAAGGTAATCCTACACCCTTAGACTTACATGCATGGGTTTATTATTAGAATATGAGTAATAATTAAGTAGTGGGACTGATGGGAGATGCGTTCAAATAATGATGTTGTATGCTATTGTTGCTTTCTTCTCGTCTTCCTTTGGAATTTCAGTTTGCTTTCTATGGTGTACCTGGCAGCTCTTTTTCTATATGCTCTTTGTGTGAATACTGGGCCAAGTTACATCTTTTGGGTTGTCATGCTAATCTACACAGAGATATACATTTTAGTCCAGTATCTTTATCAAATAGTTATTCAGCACTGTGGTTTCAGCATCCAGTCAACT
>NW_017691046.1:0-761 GCF_001879085.1 Nicotiana attenuata
AGTTTCAAAGAATTCAGCATTATCTGATTCTATTATCGTATTAACGTGAATCTCAGGATTTTCTGACTTATGAACCAGAAAACGATATGCCTTGCTATTGGTTACATATCCAATAAATACACAATCAACCGTTTTTGGACCTATCTTAACCCTTTTAGGTTTAGGAACTTGTACCTTAGTTAAACACCCCCAGACTTTGAAGTATTTCAAGCTGGGCTTCCTTCCTTTCCATTTTTCATAGGGAATGGACTGTGTTTTACTATGAGGTACACGGTTGATTATTCGGTTAGCTGTAAGTATAGCTTCCCCCCACAAGTTCTCTGGTAAACCTGAACTTATCAACAACGCATTCATCATCTCTTTCAACGTTCGATTCTTTCTCTCCGGAATTCCATTAGATTGTGGAGAGTAAGGGGCAGTTGTTTGGTGAATAATTCCATTTTCCAAACATACTTCTTCAAAGGAGATTCATATTCGCCACCCCTATCACTTCTTATCATTTTGATCTTTTTGTTTAGTTGTGTTTCAACTTCACTCTTGTATTGCTTGAAAGCATCAATTGCCTCATCTTTACTATTAAGTAAATAAACATAGCAATATCTCGTGCTATCGTCAATAAAAGTAATAAAACATTTTTTACCCACCGCGAGATGGTGTTGACTTCATGTCGCAAATATCTGTGTGAATTAAGTCTAAAGGACTTGAATTCCTTTCAAACGACTTATAAGGATGCTTAGCATACTTTGATTCCACACATATTT
>NW_017691046.1:4893-5638 GCF_001879085.1 Nicotiana attenuata
GTTGGTTCATGTAAATTTCTTCCTCTAGATCACCATTTAAGAAGGCTGTTTTTACATTCATTTGATGGATTTGAATACCATACAAGGCGGCTAACGCTATTAGCATCCGAATGGATGTAATTCTTGTTACCGGCGAGTATGTGTCAAAATAGTCAAGACCTTCTCGCTGTCTAAATCCTTTGACAACAAGTCTTGCCTTGTATTTGTCAATAGTACCATCGTCTTTCATTTTCTTCTTGAAAATCCATTTAGAACCCAATGTTTTGTTACCTGGAGGAAGATCAACCAATTCCCAGGTATGGTTGCTCAATATGGATTCTATTTCACTATTGACAGCTTTTTCCAATATTTTGCTTCTGATGAAGACATTGCTTCCTTGAAGGTACGAGGCTCATTTTCTAGCAGGAAAGTCAGAAAATCTGGACTGAATGAAGTAGATGTCCGTTGACGTTTACTTCTTCTCGGATTTTTCTCATTAGGCATACCATCTGTTATTTCCTCCCGAGGTTGTTTTGACTTTTGGTAGGTCACTTCACTTTCCTTTTTATACGTATAAATAGTTTCAAAGAATTCAGCATTATCTGATTCTATTATCGTATTAACGTGAATCTCAGGATTTTCTGACTTATGAACCAGAAAACGATATGCCTTGCTATTGGTTACATATCCAATAAATACACAATCAACCGTTTTTGGACCTATCTTAACCCTTTTAGGTTTAGGTAACTTGTACCTTGTTAAAACA
>NW_017691047.1:0-1011 GCF_001879085.1 Nicotiana attenuata
AATGTCATCAGGTTATACTGGCATCAATTAGGGAGTGGGACCCTATGCTGGAAAGTCATCAGGTTATGCTGGCGTCAACTAGGGAGTAGGACCCTATTTGGAAAATCATCAAGTTATGCTTTCATCAACTAGGGAGTGCGATCCAATGTTGAAAAGTCATCAGGTTATGCTGGCATCAACTAGGGTGTGGGACCCTATGCTCGAATGTCATCAGGTTATGCTGGCATCAACTAGGGAGTTGGACTCTATGTTGGAAAGTCATCAGGTTATACTTGCATTAACTAGGGAGTGGTGACCCTAGGTTGGAAAATTATTAGGTTATGCTAGCATTAACTAAGGAGTGGGAACCTATGCTAGATAGTCATCAAGTTATGCTGACATCAACTAGGGAGTGAGAGCCTATGTTTGAAAGTCATCGGGATATGCTGGCATCAACTAGGGTATGGGACCCTATGCTCGAATGTCATCAGGTTATGGTGGCATCAACTAGAGAGTGGTACTCTATGTTGGAAAGTCATCAGGTTATGCTTGCATTAACTAGGGAGTGGTCACCCTAGGTTGGAAAATTATTAGGTTATGTTAGCATCAACTAGGGAGTGGGAAACTATGCTGGAAAGTCATCAGGTTATGGTGGCATCAACTAGGGAGTGAGAGCCTATGTTGGAAAGTCATCAAGATAGGTTCGCATCAACTATTGAGGGCGACCCTATGTTGAAAAGTCATCAGGTTATGCCGGCATGAACAAGGGTGTGGGACCATATGCTGTAAAGTCATCAGGTTACGCTAGCATCATATAGGGAGTGGGACCCTATGGTTGAAAGTTAACAGGTTATGCTGGCAGCTACTAGGGTGTGGGACCTTATATTGGAAAGTCATCAGTTTATGCTGGCATCAACTAGGGAGTGGGATCCGATGCTAGAAAGTCATCAGGTTATGCTGGCATCAACTAGGGAGTGGGGACCTATGTTGGAAAGTCATCAGGTTATGCTAGCATCAACTAGGGAGTGGGAC
>NW_017691047.1:4340-5638 GCF_001879085.1 Nicotiana attenuata
AAAGTCATCAGGTTATGCTGGCATCAACTAGGGAGTGAGAGCCTATGTTTGAAAGTCATCGGGATATGCTGGCATCAACTATGGTGTGAGACCCTATGTTGAAAAGTCATCAGGGTATGCTGGCATCAACTAGGGTGTGGGACCATATGCTGGAAAGTCATCAGGTTACGCTGGCATCATATAGGGAGTGGGACCCTATTCTTGAAAGTCATCAGGTTCAGTTGGCATCAACTAGGGAGTGGGACCCTAGGCTGGAAAGTCATCAGGTTATGCTGGCGTCAACTAGGGTGTAGGACCCTATGTTGGAAAATCATAAGGTTATGCTTTCATCAACTAGGGAGTACGACCCTATGTTGAAAAGTCATCAGGTTATGCTGGCATCAACTAGGGTATGGGACCCTATGCTGGAAAGTCATCAGGTGATGCTAGCATCAACTAGCGAGTGGGACCCTATGCTGGAAAGTTATCAGGTAATGCTGGCATCAACTAGGGAGTTGGACCCTATGCAGGAAAGTCATCATGTTATGCTGGCATCAACTAGAGTGTGGGACCCTATGTTTCAAATTCATCATGTTATGCTGGCATTAACTAGGGAGTGGGACCCTATGTTGGAAAATCATAAGGTTATGCTTGCATCAACTAGGGAGTGCGACCCTATTTTTGAAAGTCATCGGGTTATGCTGGCATCAACTAGGGAGTTGGACACTTTGTTCGAAAGTCATCAGGTTATGCTGGCATCTACTAGGGTGCGGGACCTTATAGTGAAAAGTCATCAGGTTCTGCTGGCATCAACTAGGGAGTGGGACCCTATGCTGGAAGGTCATCAGGTTATGCTGGCATCAACTAGGGAGTGCGACCCTATGTGGAAAAGTCATCAAGTTATGCTGGTATCAACTAGGAAGTGCTACCCTATGTTGGAAAGTCATCAGGTTATGCTGGCATCAACTAGGGTGTGGGACCCTATGTTAGAAAGTCATCAGGTTATGCTGGCATCAACTAGGGTGTGGAACCTTATGCTAGAAGGTCATCAAGTTATGGCAGCATTAACTAGGGAGTGGGACCCTATGTTTGAAATTCATCAGGTTGTGTTGGCATCAACTAGGGAGTAGGACCCTATGCTGGAATGTCATTAGGTTATACTGGCATCAACTAGGGAGTGGGACCCTATATTGGAAAGTCGTCAGGTTATGATGACATCAACTAGGGTGTGGGACCCTATGCTGGAATGTCATCAGGTTATACTGGCATCAATTAGGGAGTGGGACCCTATGCTGGAAAGTCATCAGGTTATGCTGGCG
>NW_017691048.1:0-5638 GCF_001879085.1 Nicotiana attenuata
GATGTTCTGCTCATCAATGCAGATAGGCAACTGGGGTTCTGCAGTATTTGATTTTTCTGCTAGCAAACTACCGAGGTGCTCGTACACTTTCATATCCACATGATCAATATTGTTCATTATTGGGAATATATTTTTTACAAAATAATTCTATTTGGGTTTTGAAGAATGTTGGGGCCACCTGCATGAGGGCCATTACGACTATTTTCAACGATATGATATACAAGGAAATAGAGGTGTATGTGGATGATGTTATCATCAAATCCTAAAGAAGCTCAAATCACATAGCAAACTTGAAGAAGTTCTTCGACCGACATCGAAAGAACAATTTGAAGTTGAACCCTGCAAAATATGCCTTCGGAGCCCTGTAGGAAAGTTGCTAGGTTTCATCGTCAGCCGCCGGGACATTGATCTAGACCCATAAAAAATCAAGGCTATCCAGGACTTGCCACCGCCAAAGAATAAGAAGGATGTGATGAGTTTTCTAAGATGCCTCAATTATATCAGCCGTTTTATAGCACAATCAACGGTGATATGTGAGCCGATCTTCAAGATGCTGAGGAAACATGCTGCAACAAGCTAGACTGAAGAATGTCAGAAAGCCTTCGACAAAGTCAAGGAGTATCTATCTAAACTGCCCGTGTTGGTCCTGCAATAACCAGGAAGACCTCTGCTGCTTTATCTTTTCGTGTTAGATGGAGCCTTGGGCTACATTTTGCGACGACATGATGAATCTGGGAGTAACGAGCAAGCGATATACTATCTGAGCAAGAAGTTCACGTCGTACGAAGCCCGGTAGTCTTTGTTGGAATGCACCTGCTATGCTTTGACAAGGATAGCCTAGAAGTTGAGACATTATTTCTATGCGTACATGACATATCTCATATCAAGGATGGATCCACTAACATACATCTTTCAGAAACCCATGCTTACTGGTAAGTTAGTGAAGTGGCAGATATTCCTAAGTGAATTCGACATCATCTATGTGACATAGAAGGCAGCCAAAGGGCAAGCATTGGCTGATCACTTGGCGGAGAATCCCGTCGATGGAGAATACGAACCACTCAAGATGTATTTTCCCGACGAGGAAGTGTCATTTGTTGGAGAAGATATTGTCGAAGCATACGACGGTTGGAGGATGTTCTTCGATGGAGCAGCAAACTTCAAGGGAGGGGGTATCAGAGCTATTTTAGTGTCAGAAACCGGTCAACATTACCCGGCATCCGCAAAACTCAGGTTCCCATGCACCAACAATATGGCGAAACATGAGGCCTGCATCTTGGGACTCAGGTTGGCCGTCGACATGAACGTTCAAGAGTTATTGGTAATCGGAGATTCTAATCTGTTATTACACTAAGTACTAGGAAAATGGGCTACTAAAAACACTAAAATATTGCCATAATTGCACTGTGTACAAGAACTGATCAAAAGGTTCACAAAGATAGAATTCAAACATGTTCCAAGGATTCAAAGTGAGTTTACAGATGCATTAGCTACCTTGTCTTCCATGATACAACATCCATAGATCCTATCCTAATAGGAATTAATAAATAGCCAGCTTATTGTGCTCATGTTGAAGAAGAGTTTGACGGAAATCCGTGGTTCCACGACATCAAGGAATACTTGGAAAAGGGAGAATACCCAGAGAATGCTACACACATGCAGAAGCGCATGCTTCGAAGATTGGCCATTCATTTCTTTCAAAGCGAAGGATTCTGTATAGAAAGACTCATAATTTGGGATTATTGCGGTGTGTCGATGCCAAGGAAGCATCTAGGTTGCTCGAAGAAATACACACTAGAGCTTGCGGACCTCACATGAATGATTTCGTTTTGGCCGAACAGATATTAAGAGCAGGGTATTTCTGGATGACTATGGAGACAGACCCTATCAAATATGTTCAAAAGTGTCACAAATGCCAGATACATGCTGACATGATACAGATGCCGCCCAAACTCAATGCAACGAGTTCAGCCTGGCCTTTCTCTGCTTGGGGCATGGATGTCATCGGACCCATTGAACTTGCTGCTTCAACAGGACACAAGTTCATTTTGGTGGCTATAGACTATTTCACAAAATGGGTTGAAGCCGTTTCTTATAAGGATGTGAGTAAGGAGATCGTAGCAGATTTTGTCCGGGATCGCATTGTCTGTCGATTTGGAGTACCTGAGTCAACCATTACTGACAATGCCGCTAATCTCAATAGTGACTTGATGAAAGCCATGTGTGAAACATTCAATATCAAGCATCGGAATTCTACAGCATACATCCCGCCAATGAATGGAGTCGTAGAAGCTGCCAATAAGAACATCAAGAAGATATTAAGTAAAATAGTAGACAATTACAAATAATGGCGCGAGAAGCTACTGTTTGCTTTACTAGGGTACCAAACCACAATTCGTACATCAACTGGGGCAACCCCCTATCTACTGGTTTATGGTACCGAAGCCGTTATCCCTGTCGAAGTGGAGATTCCTTCCTTAAGGATCATATAAGAGGCTGAGCTCAGCGACATAGAATGTCTAAGGAACCAGTATGAACAACTAGCTCTCATTGATGGTAAAAGAATGAACGCAATATGTCACAGTCCACTCTACCAAAATAGAATGTCAAGGGCTTTCAACAAAAGGTTAGATCAAAGCAATTCACACCATGGAAATTGGTGCTGAAACGAATCTTCCCATATCAGGATGAAGCAAACGGGAAATTCTCACCCAATTGGCAAGGCCCTTACATGGTTCACCGAGTACTAATAGGAGGAGCACTTATACTTGCAAAAATGGATGAAGAGATATAGCAAAAACCTATCGGACGCAGTCAAGAGATATTATGTTTAGGATTATGTTTACACTTTCTATTTGATGTAACCTGAACTACGCTTGACCTGATTCCCATTTAAGAGGGGATACGTAGGCAGCCCTGTGGGTTCGGTCACATCATAAAAAAATCTTCATCCCCCTATGGTCAGAAACTGGGACGAGATCTCAAGTTTGCCTAATCACATCGTATTCAGAATCGCCAAGGAATGTATCTCCAGAAGTACGCATTTAAACTAGGGCAAATTTTGAGGAGGATCCTCAAAATTCTGAGCTAAGGAGGTCGCGATGTCTTAAAGCGTGTCACAGTCACCGATTCGACAAATTATTCTCTCATACATTATCACACATTTCAAACAACTACATTTTTATATAAGTGATTTATTACAAATGCATGTTTTTTCAAAAATTTCATTATCTATAATAGCCAGATGTTACCCGGGGTGACTCAAACAGGACTTCGAAACAGGAGCAAAGGCAAAGCAAGGAATTGAGAGCACGAACCAACCTCCCTCCCTCTCCAAAACTCACGATTTTTCTTTGGATGCAGGCAAAATGGACATAATAGGAATATCCGCAAATATACACACAATAAGATCACTATCATCACACTAACAGAAGTCTCCAAGCACAAATGAGTCAAGCTAAGAAATATTTTGCCCTCTCGCATTTAATCATTGCACTTCTCGCATAGGGCTAGCACTGACTTCATTCTTTCCATAAGGCTAAGCGTTGTCTTTCTTTGCATGAGATGAAGCAATGTCTCCATTCCTTGCATGAAGCTAAGCATTGCCTCCATTATTGCATAAGGCTAAGCATTGCCTTTCCCTGGCATGAGGCTAAGCACTGCCTCCATTATTGCATAAGGCTAAGCATTGCCTTTCCTTGCATGAGACTTAACACTGTCTCCATTCCTTGCATGAGGCTAAGCACTGCCTCCATTCCTTGCATGAGGCTAAGCACTGCCTTCATTATTGCATAAGGCTAAGCACTGTCTTTCCTTACATGAGACTAAATACTGTCTCCATTCCTTTCATGAGGCTAAGCACTACCTCCATTATCGCATAAGGCTACGCACTGCCTTCCTTTGCATGAGACTAAGCACTGTCTCCATTCTCTGCAGGAGGCTAAGCACTGCCTCACTATTGCATAAGGCTAAGCACTGCCTTTCCTTGCATAAGACTAAGCATTGTCTCTATTCTTTGCATCGGGCTAAGCACTGCCCTCATTTCACACAAGGCTAAACCTTGTCTCGTCTCGTTCTCGCACACGACTAAGCATTACCTGTTTTCTCTATCAAATGATCGATATCACCGCATCTTTGCATTTCATGGGCTGAAATATCACCACATTATCCGAAGGCGCCATAGTCTGAGGGCACCATCCTCATAGCATGAAGACATCATACCATGGCCGGAGGATCTCTAGAAAGTGCATATCATTATTCAAAGGTATCATAGTCTAGAGGGACTATTCTCATGGCCCGAGGACACCATTTCATGGCCTGCGAATCCCTTATCATACGCTTCATGGCCCAGGACACCATGGTCTAAGGACATTATTCTCATCGTCCGAAGACAACTCTCATGGTCCGAAAGGATTTTGCATCATGTTTAAATTTCCGCAATAACCACATATGTATATTCGTGTGCATCGTGTTTTAAGTTTTGCAGGTAACTCGGGAGGTAACCGTTCCACAAATAGGAGCTATTCTTGCTCCGGTTTCCGTTCACAATGATCACATCCTTTGATCACCACAAACGTAACTGATGATCAACAATTGATTACCCTTTGTCCCGTAACCGCTCAAATACTTGCCTTATATATCCATAACGTTCAAAAATCGCATCCATAGCTCCACCTGAAATTATCCATTACTCACGACAACATCGCATCCAAAAGATCCTTTTTGAAACATACGACCACTCTTATAACAACCCCATCGGTTTCGTTCGCCGTTGGATTCAGAACTATACATAGCATGATCCCGTAACACCATGGATATGTAGGCAACTCAAGAACCAGGGTTCGGCCCCATTTTTTCAAAACACATCATTCCTCACTCACTTCGGACAAAATTGGTCTTCATTTTCGTTACCTGACAACTCTTTCATCCTTCCCGGTTAAAGAAGGGCAGTTGTTGATACCCAATTTTGCCCTCATATTTTTATAAAGGTTATATATATTTTTAAAATATCATTCCTACATCATCATCAATTTACAAGTGTCATACAATATTTCCTATAATTTTTCATAATTTTTAAGGTTTTAAAATTGATTTTTTTGCATTTAAATTATTTAAATATGTATTAATTACCTCTCTAAATTATTTTTGGATGACCTAATCATCCAAATTTATTATTTGCATCCACATATATATTTTATAATATTTTACCTCATTTTCATATAATAATATTTGTATTTATATTTTTAGCTATTTACACAATTTTGTAGTAATAGCCTTTTTTTGGCAAATCCTTTAGGAATTGTGCCTAGGGCTAGTTTTTATAATTATCTAAACATATATATTTTTTATTTGAAGTTTATTTTCCTTGCCTTCTGAGATGCAAAGTTATGAATAACTGTTTTATAATCAATTTCTTCTAATCGTTCCTTTTCAATTGATAATATAGCTAATCCATTCAATCTTTCTTGAGACATTGTTGATCTTAAATAAGATTTTATCAATTTTAATTTTGAAAAAACTTCTCTCCGCTGAAGTAACTGTTACAGGAACTGTTAACATTATTCTATAAGCAATATATGCATTTGGAAAAGAATCAAATCTTTTTAATCTGATTGAGGATATCGACTAGAGTATTATT
>NW_017691049.1:0-677 GCF_001879085.1 Nicotiana attenuata
AGAAGTTCAGAATCATGCCTTTATTAATCTTAAATCTCATAGGATTGTCATGCACAAACATATTATATGTCTTCTTTTACATTTAATTTAGATCCTTATTTAGTGTTTGAACTAAGGATTTAAGTAATATACACCGACAATAGTGCAAAAAAAAATTGTTTAATTTAATTGGTTGTTGTACGTTATTACTCTATTTTCCAAATTACCATATCATGCTAGCTTGCTTGGAAAAGTTACTTGTTATTGTATGTCAAATCGACCTGATAATGTAAAATATATATTCTGTCTAGGGGTGGTAAAATGGTTAAAATAAAACAGTTCATTACCCATATTATCCACTAAAAAATGGCTTAGATAATGAACTTTTTGAAAACGGGTCAAATATGGATAAGAACCATATTATCCATTTAGAAAATGGATAACCAATGGGTCTAACTTTTATATTTGTAAAGCATCAAATTGGGGGTTTCTCAAGTTAGGGAGACTAAGCTAGCGTTTGGACATAGATTTAGTTGAAACTTGAAAAAAATAATTTTTAGAAGTAAGTTTTTGAAAAAAAATTTTTTTGAATTTGAAATAATGTTTAGACATGCATTTTATTTGAAAAAAATTTAGAAGTTTTAGTGTAGTGGGAGAACAAGTTTACACCCAAAATCTAACCTAAACCTAGAATTTTG
>NW_017691049.1:4960-5637 GCF_001879085.1 Nicotiana attenuata
TTAAAGTCCAACAATCCCCCACATGAATGGGAATGGCTGTAACAGAATTGATCATAGATGAAAGCTGTGTGATTTGCAAGTAAGGATTAATCGCATCTGGATAAGTAGGTTTTCCATTGAACTTTCCGTAGTGAACATATGTCGGATATACTCGGTCAATCGGTAGATTTTATATCTTTGAACCGTCGAACTTTAGTGTATACCTAAACAACCATATGGATTTAGATCGGATAATATGTTCCGGTAATAACTCTTTGTTTTCAGTCATAAAGAAACTGGAACAATTTTTGCCTGCCCCTCTAAGCACTCCTTCATACACGTCCACAGTATATGTGGTTAGAGACCTTGCATTTAACACAAACTTCAGACATTGTCTAAAGCTGATGCACCGTCAATTTTCCTGCTGCACTTGTTACAAACAATTCTAGTTTGGTAGATGTGTGTATGAGCATGCAAGCAAGATTTAGCTGGTGCTTCGGGGATTGCCTTCAAGGCTAGGAGAATCATATGCTCCTTGAAATGACTTGCCTCCTGTTTGTGAAATCACCAAAAGCGACGAATGCTGCATCCATAGGGGGAAGTAATGACTTGTTAGAACAGAAAATTAGCATCAAATTGGTATGTGTGCTCATATAATTACATTTTTCCAGAATGCTGTTTCGAAATATGCAATATCT
>NW_017691050.1:0-5637 GCF_001879085.1 Nicotiana attenuata
GCTTCAGTACCGTAAACTAACAGTATGGTGTTGCTCCAATTGATGTACGTACTGTGGTGCGATATCCGAGTAATGCGAAGGGTAACTTTTCATGCCATTGCCGGGAGCTTTGAATCATCTTTCTCAAAATCTTCTTGATGTTCTTATTTGCTGCCTCGACAGCACCATTGGCTTTTGGCCGATAGGGAGTTGAGTTTCTATGCGTTATCTTGAATTATTCACATAATTGATACATCATGTCTCTCCCCACCCATATTCCCTCGCTTACTTTATTACAACTTCCGCATTGCGCGAACTAACTTCTTCTTGTTTTCCTTTCTTTTTATGTCTTTATGTTTCATTTGATACTGCATTTACTATTTCCATCATGCAAAATATTTGACAACGTATTGTTTTATCTTTGCATAAAGCATGCTCCATATCATATTTCACTCGTGCCTAATTGAAACCACATCGGCACTTGATGAGTGTTTGCGCTCTTTCTCAATCACCCTTTAAATTTGGAAAGGCTTATTTGCGGTAAAACTAGTCGATAGCGGTGCAGTCGACGGTTCCGTGCCTTTCCCTCTTAAGTTGTCCGCTTGAGGGTACCGGTCTAGACTCTTCTAGAAACCCCCACTCTAATATTAACAGTGCATGTATCATGTCCAAACCTAGTATGGGTTAGACCACTGTCCGCGTGATAACCCGCTAAGTCAAGCCTTGTCCAAAGTCCGCCAGGATTTCCATAATCCCAATGGACATCATCATGTTATGTGCATTTTTTGGAGAAACTATGCCAATATGTTGATTATTAGTGTGTAAATAGTCGAATCTAGAGGGGGAGAGGGCTAACTCTATTTGTTTGCAGAAAATGAAGCACGAAGTCCCCAGGTTCGGCATGGTCTGAAACATCCCACCATTGCTGCTTGATTGGTGGAAAATCTATTGCTGGATAAACGCAACTTGGGGAATGTGATCGATGGAGCCAAAAGAGACAAGCATGGAGGAAGGTCCTTCTGAGACAGTGTAGATTAGGGGAATGTTGTTTTACTGCTTTCTAGTTTAGTTTAGATTTCAATTGTAATAAGGCGCATGCCATTAGTAACTCTCTGATTATTATCATTTTAGCAAAGATTTAATTTAGTTTCAAATTAATGGAATGTCGCAATTATTGGCATCAATTTTCTCCAAGTCTATGTGTCGCTAGGCCTACCTCAGGCGCAACGAGGTCCCCCAAATTAGGATGCGAATTTATAATTCCGCAATATGTGTTTAAATACCGCAAATATCCCTTTAATACTCCTTACTGACTTGTTTACCTTTTTGTATTCTTCTTTTCTTTGTATATTTCCATCTCGTAAGGTTGGTTTGTGCATACTTGCATCATCAGCATATCATACCAAATCTAGAGGTCCTCCTCCTCCTCCTCCAAGTGATCGTAAAAGCAAGGGAAAGGCCAGAATGGATGATATGAGCAGTATCAGGAAACACAACGCTACGCATGCAGAGAATGCCGAGACTTTGGATGGTCAGAGTACTCCAGTTCAGAATGATTTGGTCTTACGGTTGGAATAGAAAATACTGGAGCTACAAGGGGAACTTGAGAAGGTCCGGAACTTCGATACCCTTTCCCTTACCCTGTACGTCCCCGACGTCAACCAACAAAACGCCCAAAACCCAGAACCTCCCCAGAACACACAAAACCAAAAAAATCCTCCCGCACCTCATCAGTATGCCAGACCTCCTCAAAATCCTAATCATCTGCCAGTACCGACCCCTCCATAACATCATCACCATCTGACCCAGTATCCACAAACCACCACCTACCACACTTCTCAAAACGCACTACAACCTACCCCTGATCCCCAAAACCCAACAAACGACCACTATACCCAAATTCCTAAAGTCCATCAAAGCAACTCTATATACGTGTAAACCTTACCCCACACTCCTCAACAGACCCTGTACACAACGAAGTCCGCCGAGAAGGACCTGATCATCAAGAACATGGCAGAGGAGCTCAAGAAACTTACTAGTCGAGTCCAAGGTGTTGAAGGCGGTAAAGGCGTTGAAGTTTTGAATTATGAGGATTTGTGTATTCAACCGGACGTAGAACTACCAGAGGATTACAAACCTCCTAAGTTTGAAATGTTCGACGGGACAGGTGATCCAAAGGTACACTTGAGAACAAATAGTAACATGCTCGTAGGGGTTGGTAAAGATGAAAGAATCCGCATGCAGCTGTTTATGTGGAGCCTCACTAGAGACGCCCTGTCCTGGTACATCAATCAAAACCCGAAGAAATGGGTTAACTTGGTAAGCATGGCATCAGACTTTATGGATCGGTTCAGGTTCAATACAGAAAATGCGTCAGACGTCTTCTACATTCAGAATCTTAAGAAGAAGCCAACAGAAACTTTCCACGAGTATGCTACTCGGTGGAGGTCTGAAGCTGCGAAAGTAAGGCCAACACTGGAAAACGAACCGATGAATAAGTTCTTTGTCCGAGCTCAGGATCCGCAGTATTATGAGAGACCGATGGTTATTGATAACCATAAATTTTCTGACATCATCAAGTTAGGAGAGAGAATAGAAGAAGGGATTAAGAGCGGAATGGTGACAAATTTTTAGGCACTCCAGGATATAAACAAAGCCTTGCAATCGGGCGGTATTTCTAAAAAGAAGGAAGTAGGAGCAGTGATAGTGGCCCAAGGTCCAATGTCTCCTCTCATGTACCAAACACCCCCCACCCACATATCAGCCTTCACCTCCTAGATACCAACAACCCGCCGCCACTTACCATACTTATAATACCCAACCAACACACTACCACTCCCCACCAGCCCGCCAAAATTACCAAAAACCCAGACCAAATTTCGACCACAGACTGCCCAGACAATACACTCCTATTATTGAACCCAGGACCAGTTGTATGAGAGACTAAAGGCTATCGGTTATGTCACTCTCATTCCTGTCGTTGCCAAGGAAAACTCCTCTCAGTAGGTCAAACCAAACAAGACATGTGCCTACCACTCAAGCATGAAGGGTCATACTATTGATGAATGTCGCACTTTGAAGGATAAGATTCAGACGTTGATTGACACCAAGGTTATACAAGCAAAAGGGGTTGCACCTAATGTCCGCAACAATCCTCTCCCGGATCACAGGGGCGAGGGGGTAAATGTGATAGAAACCGATGAAGAATGGGATCTGGAAGGGTCAATTGGACTCATTCGTGAAGTGGATGAACCTAAAATACCTCCAGTAGCTCTCACACCTATTGTGGTGTAGATTCAGTCACCAATTAAGGTTGATGTTCTCCGTTTGAGGTTGAAGTAACAATGCCCTCATCCACGCCAACTCCGTTTGAGGTGGAGGTGACCACACCCTTCACCGTGATGGTAGCACCTACACCGTCCTTTAAGTCCAATGCTCTACCTTGGGAGTTGCTGCGGAAGCAAGATGGAAAGGAAAAGCGATAATGGAGGAAACAGGTGCAGCGCAAGGCATGAACAGAACTGTTAGGGTATATACACCCGAACATTTGGGAGGAACAAGCAAAGAAGCTATTTCTAAACCGCCCGTAACTGAGACCGGCCCAGACAACATTTGGAGAAAAGTGCAGGCGAGAGAATATTATGTGGTTGATCATCCGAACAAAACCCCTGCTCAGATATCCATTCTATCACTACTATAGAACTCCGAAGCGCATAAGGATGCATTGATGAAAGTGTTGAACGAAGCCTATGTACCCAATAACATCACTAGTGGAGAAATGGCCAACATGGTAGGACAAGTGTTGGAAATCCACAAGAGCACTTTTCACGAAGATGAGCTACCACCGGAAGGACTATGTAACAACAGGGCACTACATATCATAGTGCAATTTGAGGAAAAATTCATCGCCAGGGTCCTGATAGATGGGGGTTCGAGTCTCAACATATGTCCGCTAACCACTTTGAAAAGGTCGGGTAAAGGTTTGCATGAGATACGAGCAGGAACTATGAACGTGAAGGCATTCGATGGAACCCAAAGGGCCACGATCGAGCAGACCAACCTCTGTTTGTTGATGGGCCCGACTTGGTTTGACATTGAATTTCAAGTATTAGACATATCCGCCACATACAATCTGTTGTTGGGATGACCATGGATACTTGCTGCTGGGATCGTAGCCTCTACTCTACACTAGGCCATAACGTATGAATGGAATCATCAGGAAGTAATCATCCACAGGGACGGGAGTAATCCCATTTATACCAATCAGACTGTTCCGTTCATCGAGAATAAAGGAAGTTAGGTGGAGAAACGTACCATCGCATCGAGCGCGTCAATGCAATTGAGAAAGACGAATGGTGGAGTAACAAGATTGAAAGCATATTGTTATGGACATGGTATGAACCCGACAAGGGTCTCGGCAAGAATCTCCAAGGGATTACCAAGACGGTACAGTTAAAGCGTCATGGTATGACTTTTGGACTTAGATATCAGTACACCTGGTAGGAGTACAATGATTGGTCGCCACCATGACGTGGTCCTTATTACCCTCTTGAATAGCCAATACCGCATCTGCACTAGACATTTCAACAAACTGACGTGATATGGGGATCCGAAGAAGATGAAACTTTAGCTGGAAACAGAGGTTGGTCTGCTGCACCATCCCGCACCCGTCGAGTTCCTGGGTAGCCTAGCAATTAGCATAATCTATTTTAAAGCAATTTTAAGCATTTAAGACATTTTCAGTATTTTGTTTTGAACGTATTTTGTTTTGAAATAATTGCTCGAGTCATCGAGCTGTACTTGTTTTAATGTTTTCAATAATCTAATGTATTGCTATTTTAGTATTCATTATTATCCTTTACATTTCTCTACAGTATTATTATTACTTATCCTGATGAACCAACGACTGTGAGATGTAATGAGACAACGCAACATAAGGATAGTGATGCAAAAGAATTATAAGAAAAAGATATAATACCTAAAGAAATTGCCACAGAAGTGGAAAACATTGAGAACATGCCTAAGTCCAATTGGGACGAAACCGAGATAGTCAATTTNAGTATTACAAAGTGGGCCCACACCACCGAGACTTAAAAGTCTCTCTAATTCACAAAATTGGATTCTTACAACTACTACGTAACGTGTAAGGCTTCAACAAAGATACAAATTTGTATTAGCAACGTGAATGGCTTCAATCTTTCATACAAAGACTACTTAATACTATAGTATATATCCATGTTATCGCTACAATAGAATTTTAAGGTGCATAGGAATGCGTTGATGAAAGTATTGAACGAAGCTTATGTATCTAACAATATTACCAGTTGAGAGATGGCAGATATGGTAGGGGAAGTATTGGAAAGCCACAAGATCACTTTTCACGAAGATGAGCTTCCACTAGAAGGATTGAGTCATAACAGGTCACTACATATCACATTGCAATTTGAGGACAAATTCATCGCCATGGTCCTGATAGATGGGGGTTCGAGTCTCAACAATGTAAAGGTTTGCATGAGATGCGAGCAGGAAGTATAAACGTGAAAGTATTTGATGGGTCCCAAAGGGCCACAATTGGTGATACCAACCTCTGTTTGCAGATGAGCCCGACTTGGTTTGATGTTGGATTTCAAATATTGGACATATCTGCCACACACAATC
>NW_017691051.1:0-502 GCF_001879085.1 Nicotiana attenuata
AAAATTTTAAACTATTTTTAAAAAAAATTCCGTTTAAACCTTAAAAAATTTAGGTTACTTTAAAACGTCCTAAACTTTACGTTGTAAGACTTTTACTTTATCTACCGTCGAATATATAAAAGAAGTAAGATAAATACTGCAAACGAAGGGATGCAACACGAGGACTTCCCAGGGGGTCACCCATACTAGTACTACTCTCGCCCAAGCACGCTTCACTTCGGAGTTCTGATGGGATCCGGTACGTTAGTGCTGGTATGATCGCATCCGACATTCCTTGCACTCTAAATTCCCTTATTACCTTTCCTCCTTCCGCTCCAGGTCCGAAAGTGTAAAACCTTAAAACGACATTAGTTTACGCTCATTTATCCGTTCTACGCGATTCCTCTTTTGATCTTATGTATTTTTCGCGGGCAAAAGCGTTGACCAATAACTACAAGCCGCGCTCGGTGATAATATCTTAATTAGAGGGCCCGACATGCCTGTCACACTAGGCCGCATGGAA
>NW_017691051.1:5398-5637 GCF_001879085.1 Nicotiana attenuata
TAACTTGACCCGATTTGAGGGGCTTATGAATCTTTTTCATCTACCGTCGATATACTAAAAGAAGTAAGATAAAAATTCTGCCAAAAAGAGGATGCAACACGAGGACTTCCCAGGGGGTCACCCATACTAGTACTACTCTCGCCCAAGCACGCTTCACTTCGGAATTCTGATGGGATCCGGTACGTTAGTGCTGGTATGATCGCATCCGACATTCCTTGCACTCTAAATTCCCTTATTAC
>NW_017691052.1:0-460 GCF_001879085.1 Nicotiana attenuata
GTCATCAAGTTATGATGGCATCAACTAGGGAGTGGGACCCTATGTTGGAGAAGTCATCAGGTTATGCTAGAATCAACTAGGGAGTGGGATCCAATGTTGGAAAGTTATCTGGTCACGCTGGCATTAACTAGGGAGTGGGACCCTATATTGGAAAGACATCAGGTTATGCTGGCATCAGCTAGGGAGTGCGAACATATGTTGGAGAGTCATCTAATTTGCTGTCATCAACTAGGGAGTGGTACCCTATGTTGGAAAAGTCAACACGTTATGCTAGCATTGTCATCAGGTCACGCTGGCATCAACTAGGGAGTGGGACCCTATGTTGGATAGTCATCAGGTTATGCTGACATCAAATAGAGAGTGGGACCCTATGTTGGAAAGTCATCAGGTTATACTCGCATCAACTAGGGAGTGGGACCCTATGTTGAAAAAGTCATCAGGTTATGATGGCATCAACTAG
>NW_017691052.1:4157-5637 GCF_001879085.1 Nicotiana attenuata
TTATGCTGGCATCAACTAGGGAGTGAGACCCTATGTTTGAATAGTCATCACGTTATGCTGGCATCAACTATGGTGTGAGACCCTATGTTGGAAAGTCATCAGGTCACGCTGGATTCAACTACGTAGTGAGACCTTATGTTGGAAAAGTCATCAGGTCATGCTGGCATCAAATAGGGAGTGAGTCCCTCTATTGGAAAAGTCATCAGGTCACGCTGGCATCAAATAGGGAGTGAGTCCCTGTGTTGGAAAAGTCATCAGGTTATGCTGCCATTAACTAGTGAGTAGGACCCCATGTTTGAAAAGTCAACAGGTTATGCTGGCATCAACTAGGGAGTGGGACCCTATGTTGGAAAAGTTATCACGTTATGCTAGCATCAGCTAGGGAGTGGTACCCTATGTTCAAAAGTCATCAGGTTATGCTGGCATCAACTAGGGAGTGAGACCCTATGTTTGGGAAGTCATCAGGTTATGCTGGCATCAACTAAAGAGTAGGATGCTATGTTGGAAAAGTCATCAGGTTATGCTGGCATCAACTCGGGAGTAGGACCCTATGTTTGAAAAGTCATCAGGTTATGTTGGCATCAACTAGGGTGTGGAACCTTATGTTGGAAAAGTCATCGGTTTATTTTTGCATTAACTACGGAGTGGGACCCTATGTTGGCAAAGTCATCAGGTTATGCTGGCATCAACCAGGAAGTGCGCTATGTTGGAAAAGTCATTAGGTTATGGTGGCATCAACTATGGAGTGAGACCCTATGTTGGAAAAGTCATCAGGTTATGCTGTCATTAAATCGGGAGTAACACCCAATGTTCGAAAGTCATCAGGTCACGCTAGCATCAACTAGGGAGTGGGACCCTATATTGGAAAGTCATCAGGTTATGCGGGCATCAAATAGGGAGTGGGACCCTATGTTGGAAAAGTTATCAGGTTATGCTGGCATCAACTAGGGAGTGGGGCCCTATCTTGAAAAAGTCATCAGGTTATGCTGGTATCAACTAGGGAGTAGGACCCTATGTTGGAAAAGTCATCAGGTTATGTTGGCATCAACTAGGGTGTGGGACCCTATGTTGGAAAAGTCATCAGTTTATTTCTTCATTAACTACGGAGTGGGACCCTATGTTGGCAAAGTCATCAGGTTATGCTGGCATCAACCAGGAAGTGCGCTATCTTGGAAAAGTCATTAGGTTATGCTGGCATCGACTAGGGAGTGAGACCCTATGTTGGAAAAGTCATCAGGTTATGCGGGCATCAACTAGTGAGTGGGTCCCTATGTAAGAAAAGTCATCGGCTTATGCTAGCATCAACTAGGAAGTGGGACCTTATGTTGGAAAAGTCATCGACTTGTATTAGCATGAACTAGGAAGTGAGATCCTATGTTGGATAGTCATCAAGTTATGATGGCATCAACTAGGGAGTGGGACCCTATGTTGGAGAAGTCATCAGGTTATGCTAGAATCAACTAGTGAGTGGGATCCAATG
>NW_017691053.1:0-360 GCF_001879085.1 Nicotiana attenuata
AATTCAACTAGGGAGTGGAGACCCTATGTTGGAAAACCAGACTAGGGAGTGGAGACCCTATGTCTAAAGTAAAATCAACTAGGGAGTGCAGACCCTATTTTGGAAAAGTAACTAGGGAGTGAAGACCCTATGTCTAAAGTAAAATAAACTAGGGAGTGGAGACCCTATGTCTAAAGTAAAATCAACCAGGGAGTGGAGACCCTATGTTAGAAAAGCAGACTAGAGTGGAGACCCTATGTTGGAAACGCGACTAGAGAGTGGAGACCCTATGTCTAAAATAAATTCAACTAGGGAGTGGAGACCCTATGTCTAAAATAAATTTAACTAGGGAGTGGAGACCCTATGTTGGAAAAGCAGACT
>NW_017691053.1:5015-5637 GCF_001879085.1 Nicotiana attenuata
TCAACTAGGGAGTGGAGACCCTATGTTGGAAAAGCAGACTAGGGAGTGGAGACCCTATGTCTAAAATAAAATCAACTAGGGAGTGGAGACCCTATGTTGGAAAAGCGACTAGGGTGTGGAGACCTAATGTCTAAAATAACTTATCCTAGGGGGTGGAGGCCCTGTGTTGGCAAAGCAGACTAGGGAGTGGAGTACCTATGTCTAAAATTAAATCAACTTGGGAGTGGAGACCGTATGTTGGTAAAGCAGACTAGGGAGTGGAGACCCTATGTCTAAAATAACTTCAACTAGAAAGTGGAGGCCCTATGTTGGAAAAGCAGACTAGGGAATGGAGACCCTATGTCTAACATAGCAGCAACTAGGGAGTGGAGGCCCTATGTTGGAAAACCAGACTAGGGAGTGGAGACCCTATGTCTAAAATAAAATCTACTAGGGAGTGGAGACCCTATATTGAAAAAGCAGACTAGGGAGTGGAGACCCTATGTCTAAAGTAATATCAACTGGAGAGTGGAGACCCTATGTTGGAAAAGTGACTAGGCAGTGGAGACCCTATGTCTAAAATAAATTCAACTAGGGAGTGGAGACCCTATGTTGGAAAACCAGACTAGGGAGTGGAGACCCT
>NW_017691054.1:0-666 GCF_001879085.1 Nicotiana attenuata
GGCCAAAATCCAAGCTCACTATGCCCTTGCCTCTCAAATCAACCTCCTCGTGCTTCGAATCTGATCAAAACCACAACGAATACGTCACAATATACCAATGGAACAATACCCAATCGAAAACAATCGAAAAATAGCAAAAATCTCGACATTAGCAAAACCCGAGCTCCGGGCCCACTTCTCGAAAATTAGAAAATTTAACATCAACGGACTCCTTATCACGCCACGAGTCTATACATATAAAGATTACCAAAATCGGAGTCCAAATGACCCCTCAAATCCCCATTTTAACTCTCTTAAGTTTCAAGCCATAACCTCCATTCTAACTCCTTAATTCCTTTGTTTTCCAGTCTAAATTCATGTAATAACACCTTAGAATTGTGTTTAGACTCAGAAATCCTTACCTCAAAGAAGTCCCTTGATTTCTCTCTTCCAACTCGCCCAAATTCTCCAAGTTCGAAGTGAAAATATGAAACCCTTTGAAATTTCGCGAAGGAGAAATTAAATAGCACTGACCAGTCATTTTCGCATCTGCGGCTCCATAGCCGCATCTGCGACTCCTGCTTCTGCGGTCAATGCACCACTTCTGCGGTTGAATTTCCGCACTTGCGCCTTCCACTTCTGCGGACAAAACTCCGCATTTGCGTTCCCTATCTCAACTCGCATCTG
>NW_017691054.1:4896-5637 GCF_001879085.1 Nicotiana attenuata
ACAGCAACTTACCAGTAGATAAAATCAGTAAATCAATGAAAAACAATTATGGAAATACCACAACAGATAAATAAGTAAATGACAATCAAATATGCAATGCAACACATAAACCGGTACTCTCCAGTACCTGCTGCGGCGTGCAGCCCGCTCCATTTATTTATCGTCGACGGCGCTCACTAGGGGTGTGCAGACTCCGGGAGGGGCCCCTTACGGCCCAAGCGCAATAATAAGTCATCTCATGGCATCAACTAGGCCCTCGGCCTCATATCAATATCAATATCATACCGCTGCGGCGTGCAGCCCGATCCCATACTCAGTCCGAAATCACATAAGCCCCTTGGGCACAATCAAATAGAAATATTCAGCCCAAACTTCATTTAAAATATTAATTAAGTTTCACGTTTAAGAAAAGGTGGCTGAGTTTGCAAAACAGTATTAAATACCAGGACTGAGTTCAATGAAATGTAAAAATGGTAAGAAACCAGTAATAACAGTCCCTAAAGGATTCAGTTAATTGGCACGAAGCCCAAATATAGCAATCAGCTCAATTAAAATGATAATAAGTGAATTTCAGTCAAATACGCAGTATATTCATCTACCGGGACGGACCAGGTCACAATCCCCAATGGTGCTCTACCCCACGCTCGCTCCCCGGCGTGAAGTCGCCTCAATATAGCACTACGATGTGCAAATACGAGTTATCAAACCCTCAGAACATCATTTACATCTATTACTCACCTC
>NW_017691055.1:0-593 GCF_001879085.1 Nicotiana attenuata
AGATTAGGACACTAGGTACACACACAACGCACATACTGTATATTTTACTTCCTCCGGTCCGCAATAACTGATATTTTGGTATTTTTTTTGTGGTCCAAAATAAGTGATTTTTTCAGATTTCAAGAATGAATTAATTATTTTTTTCCTACATTATCCTTGGAGTAAATAGTGTTCTAGTATGTGCTAGGAGTGTTTATGTGGAGATAGCAAAGGTTAATATGATCAATTTCATTGCTAATTAATGTTAAAAGGTGGATTTCTTAATGTGTGTGAAAACAGCCAAAAAATCATTTATTGTGGACCGGAGGGAGTACCAAATAATGAAGAATCCTAACCAAAAAAAAATGTGTGTGAGATTTAAAGCAAAAAAAATTTATAAAAAAGATCTCCTAAAACCTAAAAGGTATTAACTACAAACACAACCGACCCCATGTGCTGGTAAGTGCCTGGCCTAACCCCGGCGAAGTAGTGACGAGGCTAGACCAGACTACCAGATGAACCTGTGCAGATATATATACAAGTACAAAAAAATATAGCGGGAAGTAAACAATTAAAACTGGGAGGGGAACATGCTTATAGGGTAGCAGATAAAA
>NW_017691055.1:4998-5637 GCF_001879085.1 Nicotiana attenuata
TTCGGAGCTTTGGAGACGAAGTCACAGACGAGGCGATCCCGGAGTAGGATTTTACGCTGTTGAGGTAGTAGAGTTTAACTTGGCTTTGAGGGTATAAACCCGGAGAATTTGATATCATGTGATTGTTGGTTGTGATACCCACGGCTAGGTGACGGGCGTGTGGGTGTGCACCGCGAGAGATTGAGACGTGATCCGTCCCGTCGAGGCTGTGAGGCCTAATGGCTATTATCTGTGGTTATGTGTTTACTTGTTGTTGAACTTGTTTGCCTTCATGTTAGAGATCATGTTTAGGCTTTATTCATGCTCACATTATTTGTACTCAGTCATAGAAATTATTGGACATGCTTACCTCAGTCTCTATTATCTGCTAATATGTTGTGACACTTGATGTGGGTTGTGTTCCCTTATTTGTTGATGATGGTGAGGCTAGTGAGGTACATGATTGAGTGAGGCCGAGGGCCTGGTTGTGAGGATATTAATACCATAGCACGTGAGCTGTCCGCTTAGCACGTGAGCTGACCATGCGGGTCCAGGTATTGATACCATAGCGCGTGAGTTGTCCGCGTAGCACGTGAGTTGACCGTGCAGATCCAGGTATTGATATGATGGCACGTGAATTGTCCGTGCGGTACATGATAG
>NW_017691056.1:0-412 GCF_001879085.1 Nicotiana attenuata
CTCTCTCTATGCGCGTCGGAAAGGCTGAACCACAAGGGTCTATTGTAGGGCCTTGTTCTCGACAATCTTCGCTTAATTTAAGTGTGGCGGGCCTTTTTAATTAAACTTCTCAGAGAATATTTGATGACGGTAGCATCTTAGCTAGTTTGAGCACATTCCATTGTAAAAATAACACGATATAGCCAGTTTTCGGACTGGTCGATCAAAAATAGCCAGCGTTTACCAAGTCAATGAAAAATAGCCACTATTTTGCTGCAATAGAGACCGGTCCAGCATAATATACTGGAGTTAGGTGCACTTGTGTAATCGAACTCCAAGTCATATTATGCTGACCGGTATACTTTGCTGGCTCTAGTATAATATATTGGAGACTGGAGCACCGATGCTTCCAAACGTCCAGTATATTATACTG
>NW_017691056.1:5158-5637 GCF_001879085.1 Nicotiana attenuata
ACTAATATCCAAAATAAACACACTTGTATCAATAATTGTTGCGGCGCGCAACCCGATCCCAATATATAACAACACTGTTGCGGCGTCCAACCCGATCCATATCATTTAGCATTGTTGCGGCGTGCAACCCGATCAACAAATATCATTGTTGCGGCATGCAACCCGATCCACATATAATATTGTTGCGGCGTGCAAACCGACCCACATATAGTATTGTTGCGGCGTGCAAACCGACCCACATATAGTATTGTTGCGGCGTGCAACCCGGCCCACATATAGTATTGTTGCGGCGTGCAACCCGACCCACATATAATATTGTTGCAGCGTGCAACCCGACCCATATAGTATTGTTGCGGCGTGCAACCCGACCCACAAATAGTATTATTGCGGCGTGCAACCGGACCCACATATAGTATTGTTGCGGCGTGCAACCCTACCCACATATAATATTAACAACAACCATAACAAGAGTCCCGACA
>NW_017691057.1:0-766 GCF_001879085.1 Nicotiana attenuata
TCCTCACCTTGTGGTTGAACAAGTTCAACGCCTCCGACAGCCGCTTCATTATATGTAGCATTATCATCTGCGACATTAGGCAATGCATCATGAGCAGTATGTTCTTCAGTCTCGACAACTTGATTATGAGCACCTTCCTCACTACCAATATTCTCAGTTGATAAATGTGCTTCATCATTTACGTATCTGCTCAATCTATCAGGACTGGAACGTTGCTCTTCAACTTGTTCTTGAACATTTTGATTGCCTTCAAAAGCCAATGGATCTTCACAACAGTCATTCATCCTGTCATATTCTTGATCCATTCCATTGATTTGTTGATAATCGTAAACAACTGTTCACACTTCTTATCGAAATATTCCTAGAAAAAAAAATTACTAAAAATGATTAATCGGAATAAAATGAGCACAAATAAAAAGACTTCTCTATAAATTAGCTTACTTTCACTTTTACAAAAACAGCATCCACAATAGCAGTTCGCTCCTCCTTTTTAAACTTATCAAAAACTTCGTTCACGATTGTGCTTCTTTCTTTTTCATTTTGCCTTTGAACCTCCGTCGTTAACCTCTACAATAGATAACACAACAAAAATTCAAATATAGAAGAAAACTTCAGCTCAAAAAACATGTTGTACTTTTACAAAAACAAACCCAAAAAACTTCAGATAAAAACTTACAGAGCATATTTTATCAAGTAATTCATCTTCATCAAAGTCAGATGTAGATGGAGTAGAACGACTCTGGTACGAGATGCTTCGCCAATAAAA
>NW_017691057.1:3310-5636 GCF_001879085.1 Nicotiana attenuata
TGATATTGCACTAAAAAAACTTCGGCCAAGCAGCTGAAGTTTTTTTGTTATTACTCAAAAACTTCAGCAGGAGGCTGAAGTTTTCCACATACACTGGCTAAATTAAAAAATCATATTGCACTAAAAACTTCGGCAAGCACAAAACATTCAGCCAAAAAAACAAAACACAAATTCAAATCCAAAAATAATGCCAAAACATGAAAAAAACTTCAGCTCCTATCCTAAAGTATCATTATCATCTGTTTAACTCTGAAAATTTTTAAAAATTTGAACGTCGAATCACAGAAGAATTTATAGAAATTACATTAACAACATGAACAACCTATCAAACTAAACCCTATCATAAATACATGAATATCAAAACCCAAAACCAGAAATTAAATCATAAAACAAAACCCACAAAGTTAATGCAATGTACCTGTGATTAAATCGTAATATGGGAACAACGACGACTAGCAGTTGAAAATTCGAAAGAACGACGAAAACCGTTTGATTTCTGAGAAGAGCAAATCGAAAAACGCGAATAACGGGAGAGAGAAACAGTAGAGCACTAGCGTATACTTGGAGAGAAAGTAGTCTTTTAACAAAAAAGGGTAAAATAGTCTTTTCAAATGGCTTTTAAAAAAGTGGGTATAGGTGCAAACAGAAAGACAAAGCGGGTACAGGTTAAAATGGGGCGCCCAAATAGGGCGCCCCGTGCAATTTTTACTGTTGTGTTACGAATAAGCCCACAAGAAAGTTGGTTTTGACTTGATTCCGGCCCAACACTCTTTGGGCGTTGCCCGTTTGAGTTGATGAAATACATTTTCGACCATACTAGCCGTCCACCCTACTTAAAAATAACCAGTGAATGTATAATATATGCATAATTTATGTATTATATGTGTATAATTGTGTATAATTAATGTATATAACTAGAAAAAGTAAATATTTAATATGGCCGGTTATTTGTGTAAAGATCCCATAGTTTAGATGCACAAGACCAGCCAATTTGAAAGAGAATGGTTTTTGATTGGATTTGAAGCCACATCAAAGTGATATGATTTTTCTATTTAATTTTTTTTTTATTTAGGTCTGCAACAACAAACAGTAGACTATAATTTCAATCTTTAGGGGTGATTTGCACAAATAGGACACTTAGGGTGTCATTCTTGATTTTTCGACTCCGCTTATTCCATGGACAAAACTTCAAATTTAACAAGTATTGTTCTATTGCCGGTCGCATGCCCATGGACAACACTTTACACCTTAAGTTTTGCCTGTCAATTTTCAAAGTCATTGGGTGTAATTTCCAAAATCTATAATACGAGATTTAGATTTTAGAACGAGTGATCGTAAACTATCGAAATTATAAAGTTTCAATATATAAAGTAAAAACAATACTTTAGTCATACTTTTTAGAAAAAATTGAACCAAAAAGTCTCGACCTTTTTTATCAGGTTTAGGCTTGATTGGCCAACCTAAAAAATTAACTGAAATTCATTTAAGAATCTAGCAGCAGCTAGTGGCAACGTTGTCAAATTCAAAGGATTTGTTAAAAACAGACAAATCTCTCTTATTGACAGCAACTAAGATAGATTTGTCTTTTTCATTTTTGTAACTTTTTAGCTATGAAACTTTTCCCAACCACATGAAACGTATGTTATCCTAGTGTTTTTAGAATTATCAACTCTTATCTTGTGCTTCCTAATATTTCAAAAATTCATGCTTTTGCATATATTCTCTTTTAATTTTAAAGCTCGTTGATTCATTGACGGAATCAGGAATTTTAGTTTATAGGTTCTGAATAATTTTCTTTTATATATATATAAAAAATTCTAACTATAATTATAGGATTTGAGTCAAAACACTGGGTTTTAGCGAACCTGTAACTTTAACCAGTGGCTCTGCTTCTACGCTGATCTTTTCTTTCTTTTTCCAAAATTTTCTCTTGTATTTGAGTAAATATTCTAATTCAGAATAGATTTTCATGTTATCTTAAACAAACCTTTGAAAAATGTGTAACTTGACATGAACAATTACTAATATATGATAATACCAAAAAGATTAGATACATAAGGAGATAAAACATTCCCTCATCAGTTCCTACGACATATATCTTATTTTTAAGATTACAAATTTTATTGTCACTTCAAGAAAATTTTATACCACTAGATCATTTTAACCATTTAAAGCATGTAAATTGTCTTAATTTTAAGATAACAAGTCTAAATTAATGCTTCATACGAACTAGGCTATATAGAAATTGTAGGGAGGACTCTCCTTTTAAAGTGGTTGGTGCAGCAATAGTCACTTTTAAGCCCGTCTATTTAAAAATATATCCACA
>NW_017691058.1:0-880 GCF_001879085.1 Nicotiana attenuata
CCACCTCCCCAATCCTCCTAAGTATCTCAAAAGGTCCAATGAACCTTGGACTCAGCTTTCCTTTCTTTCCAAACCTCATAACGCCTTTCATAGGCGAAACCTTCAACAAGACCTTCTCGCCCACCGCATAAGATACATCTCGAACCTTCCGGTCCGCATAGCTCTTCTGACGCGACTGAGCTGTACGAAGTCTCACCTGGATCACTTTTACCTTCTCTAAGGCATCCTGCACTAACTCTGTCCCCAATAATCTAGCCTCGCTGGGCTCGAACCAACCAACCAGAGATCTACACCGTTTCCCATATAAGGCTTCATACGGCGCCATCTGAATATTGGATTGATAGCTGTTGTTATAAGCAAACTCTGCAAGTGGCAAGAATTCAGCCCAAGAACCTCCAAAATCAATAACACAGGCACGCAACATGTCCTCCAATATCTGGATAGTACGCTCGGACTGTCCATCCGTCTGAGGATGAAATGCTGTGCTCAACCCTACCTGTGAACCCAACTCTCGCTGAAATGTTCTCCAGAACTGAGAAGTAAACTGGGTACCTCTATCTGATATAATAGAAACTGGGACCCCATGCAACCGCACAATCTCTCGGATGAAAATCTCTGCTAACCGCTCCGAAGAATAAGAAGTGCATACAGGAATGAAGTGTGCGGACTTGGTCAGCCTATCCACAATCACCCAAATCGAATCAAACTTCTTCGAGGTACGAGGAAGACCACTCACAAAATCCATAGTAATATTCTCCCATTTCCACTCCGGAATATCCATCTGCTGGAGTACACCGCCGGGTCTCTGGTGTTCATATTTGACCTGCTGACAGTTGAGACATCGAGCCACATAATTCACAATATCCTTTTTTCACTCCTT
>NW_017691058.1:4903-5636 GCF_001879085.1 Nicotiana attenuata
GTCGAATCATCGGAAATCCATTCCGAGCCTTCTAACTCATAAGTCAACATTCGGTTGACTTTTCCAAACGATCCTTCTCATAAAGAGACTTATTGTCTCATTTCTAACCGAACTCTGTCCGAATTACTTCAAATTCTCTAAACACATATAATGAAGCATATAGAAGCAACAAACAGGGAAACGGGGCGGTAACTCCCGTAACGACGGGTCGGGTCGTTACATCCTCCCCAACTTAAACAAACGCTCGTCCTCGAGCGGGTCAAGAAACATACCTGGAGTCTCAAACAAGTGAGGATATCTGCTCCGCATCTCCTGCTCGGTCTCCCAAGTGGCTTCCTCCACGGGCCGACCTCTCCACTGTACCTTCACCGAAGCTATGTCCTTAGATCTCAACTTTCGAACCTGACGACCCAAAATAGCCACCGGCTCTACATCGTAGGTCAAGTCCTCATCCAACTGGATCGTGCTGAAGTCTAATACATGAGACGGGTCCCCAACATACTTCCGGAGCATAGAAACATGGAACACCGGATGAACTCCCGACAAGCTAGGTGGCAAAGCAAGCATATAGGCCACCTCCCCAATCCTCCTAAGTATCTCAAAAGGTCCAATGAACCTTGGACTCAGCTTTCCTTTCTTTCCAAACCTCATAACGCCTTTCATAGGCGAAACTTTCAACAAGACCTTCTCGCCCACCGCATAAGATACATCTCGAACCTTCCGGTCCGCATAG
>NW_017691059.1:0-406 GCF_001879085.1 Nicotiana attenuata
AATGGAGGCCCTATGTCTAAAAAGGCTCAACTCAGGGATTGGAGCCTTAATGTTGGCAAAAGGTGACTAGGGAATGGAGGCCCTGTGTCTAAAAAGGCACAACTCAGGGATTAGAGCCCTAATGTTGGCAAAAGGCGACTAGGCAATGGAGGCCCAATGTTTACAAAGGCACAACTCAGAGATTGGAGCCCTAATATAGGCAAAAGCCGACTAGGAAATGGAGGCCCTATGTCTAAAAAGGCTTAACTCGGGGATTGGAGCCCTAATGTTGGCAAAAGGCGACTAGAGAATGGAGGCCCTATCTCTAAAAAGGCACAACTCAGGGATTGGAGCCCTAATGTTGGAAAAAGGCGACTAGGGAATGGAGGCCCTATGTCTAAAAAGGCTCAACTCAGGGATTGGAGCC
>NW_017691059.1:5403-5636 GCF_001879085.1 Nicotiana attenuata
GGGAATGGAGGCCCTATGTCTAAAAAGGCACAACTCAGGGATTGGAGCCCTAATTTTGGCAAAAGGCGACTAGAGAATGGAGGCCCTATGTCTAAAAAGGCTCAACTCAGGGATTGGAGCCTTAATGTTGGCAAAAGGTGACTAGGGAATGGAGGCCCTGTGTCTAAAAAGGCACAACTCAGGGATTGGAGCCCTAATGTTGGCAAAAGGCGACTAGGGAAGTGGAGGCCCTA
>NW_017691060.1:0-424 GCF_001879085.1 Nicotiana attenuata
TGGAGAACAAGGGAATACTTTTCAAGTTCAGTAGTCAGGAGCCCACCTGGAGAACAAGGAAAGTACAATTCCAATTTTAGCTTTTAATATTTGATAACATGCTGTACCCAGTGACCAAATTGGGGCAGAAAATTTTCTTTGTTTGTTTATTTTGTTGCAGTCAGGAGCCCACCTGGAGAACAATGGAATACTTTTCGAGTTCAGCAGTTAGGCGCCCACCTAGAGGACAAGGGAATACGTTTCAAGTGCAGCAATCAGGAGCCCACCTGGAGAACAAGGGAATACTTTTCAAGTTCAGCAATCAGGAGCCCACCTGGAGAACAAGGGAATACATTTCAAGTTTTCTGCAATCAGGCGCCCACCTGGAGAACAAGGGAAGTACAATTCAAATTTTAGCTTTTAATTTTTAATATTTGATAACATG
>NW_017691060.1:5298-5636 GCF_001879085.1 Nicotiana attenuata
TTTTAATTTTTAATATTTGATAACATGCTGTACCCAGTCACCAAACTGGGGCAGAAAATTTTCTTTGTTTGTTTATTTTGTTGCAGTCAGGAGCCCACCTGGAGAACAAGGGAATACTTTTCGAGTTCAGCAGTCAGGCGCCCACCTGGAGAACAAGGGAATACGTTTCAAGTGCAGCAATCAGGAGCCCACCTGGAGAACAAGGGAATACTTTTCAAGTTCAGCAATCAGGAGCCCACCTGGAGAACAAGGGAATACATTTCAAGTTTCAGCAATCAGGCGCCCACCTGGAGAACAATGGAAGTACAATTCAAATTTTAGCTTTCAAGTTTTGATAT
>NW_017691061.1:0-701 GCF_001879085.1 Nicotiana attenuata
ATGTTGAAAAGTCATCAGGTTATGCTGGCATCAACTAGGGAGTGGGACCCTATGTTGGAAATTCATCAGGTTATGCTGGCATCAACTAGGGTTTGGGACCTTGTGCTGGAAATTCATCAGGTTATGTCGGCATCAACTAGGGAGTGGGACCCTATGCTGGAAAGTCATCAGGTTATACTGGAATCAACTAGGGAGATGGGGTGTATGTTGGAAATTTATCAGGTTATGCTTGCATTAACTAGGGAGTGGTAACCTAGGTTGGAAAGTCATCAGGTTATGCTGGCATCAACTAGGGAATGGGAACCTATGCTGGAAAGTCATCAAGTTATGCTGGCGTCAACTAGAGTGAGACCCTATGTTGGAAAGTCATCAGGTTATGTTGGCATCAACTAGGGAGTGGGACCCTATGTTGGAAAATCATTAGGTTATGCTGGCATCAACTAGTGTATGGGACCCTATGCTGGAAAGTCTTCAGGTTATGTTGGTATCAACTAGGGAGTGGGACTCTATGTTGGAAAGTCATCAAGTTATGCTTACATTAACTAGGGAGTGATGACCCAAGGTTGGAAAATTATAAGGTTATGCTAGCATCAGCTAGGGAGTGAGAGCTATGTTGCAAAGTAATCAGGATTTGCTGGGATCAACTAAGGAGTGGGACACTATGTTGAAAAGTCATCAGGTTATGTTGGCATCAACTAGTG
>NW_017691061.1:5354-5635 GCF_001879085.1 Nicotiana attenuata
ATCAGGTTATGCTGGCATCAGCTAGGGAGTGGGAACCTATGCTGGAAAGTCATCAGGTTATGCTGACATCAACTAGAGAGTGGGACCCTATGTTGGAAAGTCATGAGGTTATGCTGGCATCAACTAGGGAGAGAGACCCTATGTTGAAAAGTTATAAGGTTATGCTGGCATCAACTAGGGAATGAGAGCATATGTTGGAAAGTCATCAGGATATGCTGGCATCAACTAGGGAGTGGGACCCTACGTTAAAAGTCATCATATGCTGGCATCAACTAGTGTAT
>NW_017691062.1:0-944 GCF_001879085.1 Nicotiana attenuata
CTATGCGATCGCAGGGGTAGTGATGCGATCGCATAGGGGTCGCTACCGTAATCTGGCAGAACGTTTAAAACCCTTATATCCGCGACCCACATTAGTTTTCCACCATTTTTACTCCGCCAAGAGAGCTTTTTGAGCGATTTGAAGAGGGTTTTCAACGGGTATTGATTTGAGGTAAGTCTCTTGACTAGAAAACACCATTTTATGGAAGAATCAACACTCAAATTCATGAAAGTGGGTAGAAATTATGAAGAACTAGGGCTTGGTCTTTGAAAACGAATTTTTAGGATTTGAAAGGCCATTTGAGCTCCGTTTTCGGTAAACTTTATATGTACGGACTCGTGGCGAGACGAGGAATCCGTTGGTGCGATTTTCAGAATTTTTCGAGAAATGGGCCCGGGGCTCGGGTTTTACCAACTTCGTGAATTTTAGTACTTTTCGAGTATTTTTGATTGGGTTATGTTTCTTTAACCCATATTTATGTATTCGTTGTGATTTTGACTAGATTCGATGCACGAGGAGGTCGATACGAATGGAAAAGGAATTGCGGACCAGTCTACGGCCGGTTAGAGGTGAGTAGTTTGTATAGATGATGGCCTGAGGGTTTGAAACCCCGGTTTATCACATCGTGACGCTATAGTAGGGCGTGACTCGCACCCCATGGCAGGTGCGGGATTGTTTATGACTGGGGATTGTGACTTGGTCCATCCCGAACAAGAATTTATCTATATTGGCGACTGATACGCACACTGTATTGAATATATCTGGGCTTATTGCCACGTTTGGGGCCTTGTGTCGATCTGTAGCATCCTTAGAGGATGAATGTCATTGTGATAGCATGCTTTGTATAATCATTGATCTCAGTCCTGTGTTTAATCACTGCTATGAAATGCTAAGTCACTTTTCCTGAAGTTAAATATCTAAAGTATATTCTTCTTAATAAATTG
>NW_017691062.1:4706-5635 GCF_001879085.1 Nicotiana attenuata
AATGTGTACAGGTCTCATCCGTCGTGTCAGTATTGTATGAATTTGAACAAGACCTGTGTATGTCATGCAGAGCATGGGATGTGTAGTGATTCCTCCTAAGTGATTAGATAAATGACCTTCGGATGATTGGGGAAAATGATATTGCTAAGTGGAAGTGATTTGATGAGAGTATATGTCTCAGAAAAAAAAGGTAATGTGATTAAACTGATTATATTTCGGCAGTAGTGCGGCATGTTCTTGTTGGGTCCACTGGTGGTATTCGAGTTTGCTCGGTAGCACAGGTAAATATCGAGTATCTGTCGTGGAATGAAGGAGTATCAAATGGCCTTTCAAATCCTAATGAAAGCCTCCAAATCCGTTGAAAAAGAGAGGAGAGGGCGGCGCTGTGAAGAGCAAAAAGAGAAAGGTGGTTTCTTCTTCTCAGGTTGATCCGAGTAGTCAGCCATCATCCTCTGCAGGAGGACCATTTGCTATGCTTAGTGAGGAGATGTAAGTGATTCGCGAGCTGGTAGCTGGCCTTCCACAGGGACCTGGGGAACCATCTGAGGGACCTGCTTATATTTCAAAGAAAGAGTTCCAAAAATACCTTGAGGATCAGAGGAAGCAGGGGGATCACCTTAAGGCACTGGAGAAGGCATACACTGATCTGGGAAAGAAGCATGGTGAGTTGAGCAGTTCCCATGGCAATCTAGAAAGGGCACACACCCAGATGAAGAAAAGGGAAAAGAAAAGAGATAAATTCTTCACTCGCATGTGGAAGGGTGTGAAGGGGCTGTTGAAAGTCCTAAAGCCTCAGGACCCAATGCCACCGACCAGGCTGATAGATGATGATGATGTTCCTGTTCATTGGTCCGAGGAAGAAGGAGAGGAGGAGGATTCTGACTCAGACAGCGAGGAGAGCACTTGATGCAGTATTCAGGGAGCACTTT
>NW_017691063.1:0-352 GCF_001879085.1 Nicotiana attenuata
AAAGGCAACTAGGAAATGGAGGCCCTATGTCTAAAATGGCACAACTCAGGGATTGGAGCCCTAATGTTGGCAAAGGCGACTAGGGAATGGAGGCCCTATGTCGAAAAAGGCACAACTCGGGGATTGGAGCATTAATGTTGGCAAAAGGCGACTAGGGTGTCACGACCCAAACCGAAGGGCCGCGACGGGCACCCGGTGCCTTACTCAACCGAGTACAAACGTAACATATCTTTCTTATCATACTATCAAGGGTAAATGAGATAGAAAACATGTCATGAGATAACAAGAATAAAACATAAGGGAATACTCAACATATGATGACCGAACATGATATACAAACTTATACATGTGA
>NW_017691063.1:5195-5635 GCF_001879085.1 Nicotiana attenuata
AAAGGCGACTAGGGAATGGAGGCCACATGTCTAAAAAGGCACAACTCAGGGATTGGAGCCCTAATGTTGGCAAAAGGTGACTAGGGAATGGAGGCAATATGTCTAAAAAGGCACAACTCAGGGATTGGAGCCCTAATGTTGGCAAAAGGCGACTAGGGAATGTGGACCTATGTCTAAAATGCACAACTCTGGGATTGGAGCCCTAATGTTGGCAAAAGGCAACTAGGAAATGGAGGCCCTATGTCTAAAATGGCACAACTCAGGGATTGGAGCCCTAATGTTGGCAAAGGCGACTAGGGAATGGAGGCCACATGTCTAAAAAGGCACAACTCAGGGATTGGAGCCCTAATGTTGGCAAAAGGTGACTAGGGAATGGAGGCCAAGTATGTCTAAAAGGCACAACTCAGGGATTGGAGCCCTAATGTTAGGCTAAAAGGCGA
>NW_017691064.1:0-3922 GCF_001879085.1 Nicotiana attenuata
GCCAAAGGGCCACGATCGGGGAAATAAACCTTTGCTTGCAGATGGGGACAACTTGGTTCGACGTCGAGTTTCAGGTGCTCGACATACCGACTTCATACAATCTTCGGTTGGGACGACCGTGGATCCATGCTGTTGGAGCCGTGCCTTCCACACTACATCAAGCCGTGAAGTTCGAATAGAATCGTCAGGAGGTGATCATTCACGGGGATGGAAGTAACCCCATCTACACCAGTCAAACCATCCTGGCCATTGGACATAGAAGAAGGCTGGGAGGGGAAACCTGTCATCACATTGAACGGGTCAATGCTGTCGAAAAAGACAAGTGGTGGAGTAACAAGATAGAAAGTATATTGGCATGGTCCGGATTTGAACCCGGCCAAGGGTTGGGAAAGAGCCTCCAAGGCATCACCAAACCAATACAGCTAAAAAATCGTGGTACCACCTTTGGGCTCGGATACCAGTACATGTGGCAAGAATACAGGAATTGGTCGCCTCTATGACGTGGACCATATTACCCTATCGAGCAGCCAGTGCCACGTTTGGAACAAGCTTTTCACCAAGCTGACATAATATGGGGGACCGCGAAAGAAGAAGCGCTAGCAGGGTTGAGGTATTTGTTCTTGGAGGATGAGGAAATGGATTGCAGTGCCATATTTGAGGAGGAGGAGGAAGAGGGACTCACCATTCAGACTGTGGCAAAGGGAGTAGTTCTCGGAAACTGTCATGACCCTATTCCCCAGACCCGGTCATGATGGCGCCTCTCGTGAAGACAAGGCCAGCCAATTAAACCCAATTTACCGTTTTAACCAGTTAAACAACACAAAGCAGTCTAAAACATGATTTAATAATATTAAGTAGCGGATAATATCCATAAAGTGTGCAAGTACAACCCAACACAGCCCTAACCGGGGTGTCACAAGTCACGAGCATCTAACAACACTAAATACTCAAATGTAACTACAGAGTTTAGTACTAAACTAAGAATATAAAAGGAAAGAGATAGGGAGGAGCTCCAGGCTGCGAACGCCAACAGCTACCTAAGGACTCCCTGAGAACCGCCTGAAGCTGGAATGAATCAGCACTCGGGAGCGGGACCAGCTACGCCTGAATCTGCACATAGGATAGAGGGAGTAAAGTGAGTACTCCAACTCAGTGAGTAACAAATGTAAATAACGACTGAAAGTAAGAAAACACGTAAGGCAGAAGGCATACTATAATGAAGCAGTAAAACCATTTAAAAACAGTAAATCAGTGAAGAGTTAAGTAAAAATCATTTCTCAACAATAAACAGGTAACTGACAGGCAATTAAGGTAAAGTAAACAAATAAAAGTTCGCCCATCGGGCACAGTATCCACAAATCCGCCCCTCGGGCAACATCTCAGAAACAATACCAGCCCATCGGGCTCAATCTCACATCACAATGGGTACCCGCGCTCACTGGGGGTGTGCAGACTCCTGGACGGGCCCGTTACGGCCAAAGCGCAATAACAAGCTATCTCGTGGAATCAAATCTAGGCCCTCGGCCTCATATCAATCAAGCCACCTCGTGGCGTACATATACAGGCCCTCGGCCTCAAATCAGTATCAGTGTTTCCTCACAACATAGGCCCTCGGCCTTACTCTGTCAAAAATCCTCACAAGCCCCTCAGGCAATAGTAAAACAGTGTTTCTCAGCCCAAACATCATTTAATATATCATTTAAGTCTCAAAACTGAGTAAAAATGGCTGAGTAGTAAAACAGTGGTAAATAACATGACTGAGTTCAAGTAGTAAGTCAAAACAGTGAGGAAATATCAATAAAATGCCCCGAAGGGTTCAAATAGTTGGCACGAAGTCCAAATATGGCATTCAGCCCAAATCATTGATAAGAAGGAATTTTGACGTGTTTCATGCTCCTTCTTGCTTACGCTTTGATTATAAATTCTTACAAAATAGTTCAAAAAAGGCTCATAAGTTGTGCTTGATTGCAGGTTTGATCAACAAAGTGACGAGATGTCAAAGATCGGCTCAAAAGGAGTGAAACCTGCACAAGTACCAAAGACAAGACAACTCAGGACGAACAGGCCTAGTACGGCCGCACTACACTTTGTGCGGTCCGCACTAGGGAGATTCAGAGACCTGGATTTTAAGGCATCAAAGCAGTGCAGCCGCATTATATATTGTACGGCCCGCACTGAAATCACCGCGGCCGCACTACCATTCTTTGCGGTCCGCGGAAGCAAACTTCATAGAGATGTTAAGTGCCAAGGTTCAAGCCTGTGCGGTCCGCGGTCGTGTTTGTGCAGACCGCGCTAGATGCCTCCGCGGCCGCAGTCCATTTTGTGCGGTCAGCGGAGCCTGGGTTCAGAGAGTTGATTTTTTAGAGTCAAGAGCCTAGTGCGGACGCACACCATTTTGTGCGGTCCGCAATGACCCCGCAGGGGCAATTTTGTCCAGTCTTTCCAGCTTAGTACAAATAGAACACTTTTCCATTTTTAGGGTATCAAACATTACAATACTGTTGCTGTGCTCGTGAGACGATATTTCTTAGCCATTTTTGGCATATTTACGTGGTTTTAATCATCAAAACTTTGTATTTGCTTTAGTAATTAATTAATATGTCTTTCTCTTCATCTATTTCTCTGATTTTCTCTTCAAGCATGAGTTGCTAGACCCATTAGCTAGGGTTGTGGCTCAACCCTAGTGTGGGTAATTGATGGGTGTTGTGATTTAAGGTTAGATTGACCATGGATGTTTGTTATTTGGGTCAATTTTATGGTTTAATTTATGAATTAGTGGTTGCAAACACTAGTTTGTGCTAAGTTGACTTGGGCTCTTCTTGAGAAAGAGAGCCTAAGTCTCCAACGTTGTCTCAACAAGGAATTGGGATGGACTCAAAAGATTTGATAGTCCCAATTAAAGGGTTAAACCTCGAGAGAGTAATTACCCGACTTGAACCCTAGTTGCTTGGGCAAATATGCATACCTAATTGGTCTTGAGAGAGTCAATTGGGCAAAACCACTCTTTCTGCCAAGAGGTGTAGAGTGGGTAGTATCGAGCAACCTTTATAACATATTTCCCCAATCATGTCAATCGCGCCTTAGATGCAGTTACCCGTCAATTAGCCACCTAGGTGAAAGTCACTATCCTTGTGCCTTTTAAACCATTAGTTACAACTTGTAGCAATTTACTCTTAGTGTAATTCAGTTGTAATTATAATTTGTAGTTTGATCATTGTAGAATATAAAGGAAAAAACCAAAAATGAATAGAAGACCTATTAAGAACACATACGCAATCCTAAACTAGATAGATACTCGATTCCAATCCTAGCTCTCTGTGGATTCGATCCCGACCCAAAATCGGGTAAAAGCTATTGCGACCCTCTCTTGCTACTTTTTTGTAGTGCGGAGTTGGCTGCGATCACTTTTTGGCACCGATGCCGGGGAGCTAACGGTTTTGGCTATCTATTTAGTTAGTTTTGTGTGTTGTTCTTCTTTCATTCTTTGTTACTAATTTGCGTGTGTCAATACTACAGGTACCAAAATGGCTTTTAATGCAAATGGCCCTCTTGGAAATGTGCTTGCGGGGGAGGAGGTTGAGGATATTGGAGACGATGAGGTGCCTCTTGTACCTCCCGGACCATGACGAGGCCGCCAGGCCAATGCTAATGACAACGTTCCAGACCCTCCTCCGCCACCTCCAAGAGTAGTTCCTCGGGTGCTACCGAACCAAGGCTATGCAAGTGCTATTGTCCCTCCCAGAATCCGGCCGGGCAATTTTTAGATAACCAATGTGATGTTGACTTTACTTGAGCAGTGTGGGTATTTCATGGGCGCTGCGGATCAAAATGCCTACAAACATCTCAAGGGGTTCGTGGATACATGTTGGGGTAGCAAGCAGACGAATGTGTCCGAGGATGCTCTTAGGTTGAGGCTTTTCCC
>NW_017691064.1:5136-5635 GCF_001879085.1 Nicotiana attenuata
CTTCTCACAATACTTCGAATTAGGAATTTAGAGGTGCAAATTGGCCAAATCTCGTCAAGTCAGTTGAATACTAGCCCGAAGGGTGCGTCTACCAAGTGATACGGTAGTGTAACCCAAAGGGTGGGAACAATCATGTCATGGCGGTTACTACATGAAGTGGGAGAGGCGGTGATGTGAATTCCTCGAAACAAAAGTCAAGTTGTTGATGATGATGTTGAGTTGCAAGAAGATGTGGTTCCTTTGGTAGTTGAAGATGTGGTTGATGACAATGTGAACAATGAAGTGAGGATTGACATCAATGAAACTGAGGTGGAAACTCAAGCGGCCGTGAACCCGTCTAGGGAGCACGTAATTGACATGCCGGAGCCGGTTGTGCCAAAAGCCAAGGCACCTTTGCCTAGGCCACCTCCCCCCCTATCCACAGAGGCTAGCCAAGCAGAAAAGTGAGAATCAATTCAAAAAGTTCATCGACATGATGAAGAGCTTATCCATCAACGTG
>NW_017691065.1:0-759 GCF_001879085.1 Nicotiana attenuata
TCCTAGGGTTTTTATCCTATAGGATCACTTCTGTGCAATACTTGGTAATCGTCCCCAAGTTAGTGTGCTACACATAACATTAGCGCACAAGTCATCATATCCTTTACTACCCGATTACCCTCCCCTTAGTGGTTATATAAGCAATTCTAATTAAACGTACTCTATGCGTGCATTACCCGTCCCTCACCTATGGTCCTGGAGGTGTTTAGGACTTCTAATTAAGGTGGATCTAGACCTTCCTATAGTGCTTAAAGGAGAAAAATCTAAGCGACAAACAAAACACATAGGGCTGTCAGATAAAGGGAACAGTTAAAGGCTCACATTTACCTCCACAAATAAGCAGGCAATTGCACGTCTCAAACAACAGTATTTCAGACACTTTAAAAGTCCTATAGAAGGATATCTAGGTGAGCACAAAGCAGGAACATATGCAGTGTTTTTATTAAATATAGATTTCCTAATCATGTCACCCGTAGGTGGCTTCAGGACTATACCGAGTCCGGACCCTTTCACGTTCGAGGCACCCTCGGTGAACGAGGTCCATACCCCTAAAGATGCGCCCGTTTTTAGTAGAAGTTCTTTCTCTACCTCGGGCACGAGGGCAGGTGTGAAGTCGGCCACAAAATCCGCTAGGATCTAGGACTTGATGGCCGTTCGGGTTGGTATTCGATATGGTACCCCCTAGTTCTATTTCCCATTTGGCCAGACGGCCTGACAGTTCGGGCTTATGCAATATGCTTTCGAGAGGATATGTTGTTA
>NW_017691065.1:5169-5635 GCF_001879085.1 Nicotiana attenuata
ATTCTTATTTTTGCTTTATACTGAATTTCTCCGTATTGTTCTTGTTTCCCGGAGAAGTTCAATTTCAAGGCCCAGGCTTTGTCTTTTTCTTTCAATTTATACTTTATTTTATTTCACTTTTTGTTCTTTCATTATTTTATCTACTCAAATCAATTTAATCTATGTGTCTATAAACAACATTATAAATTCAACTGTACGATTTTGTGGGCAAGCAAAAGTCATGAATCAAATCAGAAGAAAGCATTCAACTCTACAGCAATAAACAAATGGGTGGAGAATCTCCTTCGGAGAAAAAACAGTTGTTCGATGCTTTTCACATTATCGTCTCTCACATGTGACAATAGTAGGCGGTGGAGAAAAAAAATGTAAAGCAATATAAACAAATGTATTAGTACAAGTACAACGTTGTAGCAAAATCCACATTTTCTTAAAAGCCGTGATCACTTGGTCGATTAAGAAACTTCTT
>NW_017691066.1:0-2134 GCF_001879085.1 Nicotiana attenuata
ATTATGGACTTACCTATAGAATAAATAAATATTATTTATAAATTTAAAAAAAGGTATTTAAGCATATATAATGCTGGAATAACAAAATAACGAGCATAGTAAAAAATTAATTAGAATAATTTGTCGGTAATAATAATTTTAGTATTAACGACAAAAATTCGAAAATTTATTTACACAATTCAGAATGAAATAAAATAAAGGTTGTAAAATATATATTTCATACACGTAATCTAAAACTAATTATTTAAATAAAGGTATTTTTATAATATACATTATATATTCTTGAAAATTATACTCAATTATAATATATATATATCATGCATGACTTAACATATCATATTTTACCATATACAGATAGTCGCCTTGCTTTTCGGTGACATAATTTTGTGTCGTCGAAAAGTTGATAGAAACATAATAATATTATTGAGCATAAATTTCAAGAATATATAATATATATTATAAAAATACCTTTATTTAAATAATTATTCTTATATTAAGTGCATGAAATATATATTTTACAACCTTTATTTTCTTTCATTCTGAATTGTGTAAATAAATTTTTGAATTATTGTTGTTAAGACTAAAATTATTATTACGAACAAATTATTCTAATTAATTTTTTTTACTATGCTCATTATTTTGTTATTAGCATTATAGATGCTCAAAAACTTTTTATTTTTTATTTATAAATAATATTTATTTATTCTATAGGTAACCTCATAATATAAATTAAAAAGGGGGAAGTCATAATATTAAAAGTTTAAAAAAACTAAAAGGAAGATAATTTAGAGGGTAAATAGGTATTTGACAATCCAAAATTCGAAAAATCTAGTTGAGTGACCTTCCGAGTGCAATAGACATAGTTTAGTGACTTTGTTGTTACAAACGAAACAAAAGTGACTTTAGGAGATAATTTTGGGATAGTTGAGGACCATTTGAGTAATGGACTCCATGATTAGGCATAGAAGCTAAACTCTTGGATTGTTTGATTAAAAATTAGGATACCCCAGAATTATAATCATGAAACTAGGAATATAACCTGAATATACCAAGATTTTGGTATAAAAATGATATCGATTTTAGCTAATTCCTCTAAGCAAAATGGGAATAAATTTAGTTTCAAATTTTTTTATTGGAATAAACCATCTTAGTTCCTTGAACTAAAACGGCCTTTGAGCAAAACAAAGTTATCTCAAGATTATAATCTTAGAGTTATAATACCAAATTTTAGTATGAATTTTTTACTCATATTAGCTAATATCAATAACCAAATGTTGAATAAATAAAATTTTAAATTTAATACCAGAATTAGTGTCCTAATTCAGATTAACAAATGAACCCTAAAAAAAATATAAGTACATACTCCCTCCGTTCACTTTTACTCGGCGTGTATATTAAAAATAGATTTTCATTTTTACTTGTCAGTTTATATCAAGAGAAGAAAAAAAATCATGTTATACCCACAGTATTTATTACTCATTTCAAATTATTTTCTAAAATCCAAAAAAATATACATCAATTAAGATGAGTATCATGATAAATTATACACTTCATTTTATTATTTCTTAAGGATTGTGAAAAGCCGACCAAAATGGAAGGGAGAAAGTAACTTATTTTGTACCTAAGGGTGGCTAAAGCCAACAATAAGCCTAACTTGTTTTACCGGTTGGTTGGTCCACATAGGTGGGCAGGTACTTTGCCTGTGCCACTGTCCATAAGCTTACAACCAACTACTTCCCGCTAACAAATGATCTTTTTTTTCTACATTTCTTTTTTAAAATTTAATTTTTTTTCTTAATGTTCCAATTTTTCCCATATTTTAATAGCAACTGTTGAACTATAAATAGAGGCACTAGAGTTCCCCAAGATTGTCAGTGTGTGTCTTACAACTTTGTCTCATACATTCAGCTCAAGATTCATTGAATCAGTTTTTTCTGTGCCTCTTTTTTAACGGTAAAGATCTCAATTTTCTTGCATTTTTGCCATTATCATTGATCTGTGAATGAGATTCTTGATGATTCAATCTGGGTTTTTGGATCTGTTTACGGGTTTTAATTTTCTTCTTGTTTTTTTATGAAAACAGGTTAAAAAAATGGCCCGCAAGAAGATCAGAGAGTATGATTCAAAGAGATTG
>NW_017691066.1:4810-5634 GCF_001879085.1 Nicotiana attenuata
AAAAGCTAAAAAGACATGGTTAGTCAATTTACATAAATTCATTTTACCATTAAAAAACCGACATTTAAGTTTGTGGTTTGATTTACTCCTAAGATAGACGGAATTTCTACTTATATCGATATATCCTCGAGGATTTATCAAGTGTACACTGTAACACTTATATACATATTCTTCATTATGAGTGTATATTGATAAGTATTTTTGAAAATTTTGCTAATGTATTGTATGTGGTACTGTTTATCAAGACTTTCATAGGTGCAAATTAGTTGCTTGCTTGGGTTTTAACGCTCTATAATCAGGCTGCTAATATAATATTCTTACTGCTAATGTGTAATGTAAAAACTTTAACGACAATTGAAAGTGCTAGCATCTTCACAAAACCCCCTAAATCAAAATAATTCCTCCATCTATATAACTGAAGTTCAGATTTAATTTGGTTCACCCATGTTAGCAGACACGACACCGTGTGAAGCACGTATAAATATTGAGTCCACTACTCAAATGGTCACTCAACTATCCCAAATTATTTCCTAATGTCACTTTTTTTCGTTTGTAACAACAAAGTCGCTGAACTATGCCTATTGCACTCAGAAGGTCACTGAACTGGATTTTTTAATTTTTAAATTGCCAAATACCTATTTTATCCTCTAAATTATAAACGTTTATCTTCTTTTTATTTTATTTTTTAATTTTTTAATAGTATGATATTTCCCTTTTTGATTTACATTATGGACTTACCTATAGAATAAATAAATATTATTTATAAATTTAAAAAAAGGTATTTAAGCATATATAATGCTGGAATAACAAAATAACGAGCATAG
>NW_017691067.1:0-5634 GCF_001879085.1 Nicotiana attenuata
TTAATTGATGCACTGCAGGGCATGAACTATTAAGTGTTTTAGATGCATATTCAGGCTATAATCAAATCAAGATGGATCCAGGTGATGAAGAAAAAACTTCTTTTATAACAGACAGGGGGACTTATTGTTATAAGGTAATGCCTTTCGGTCTTAAGAATGCAGGTGCAACGTATCAAAGGTTGGTCACCCAAATGTTTCAAGAACATTTAGGTAAAACCATGGAAGTATACATAGATGATATGCTAGTTAAAACTCAACATTCAGAAGATCATATATCGCACTTATCTGATACGTTTAAAATTTTGCGAAAATATAATATGAAGTTGAATCCAGAAAAATGTGCATTTGGAGTGGCATCAGGAAAATTTTTAGGTTTTCTTGTTTCTAACCGTGGAATTGAAGTGAATCCTGCACAGATTAAGGCCATTGAAGAAATTCCAGATGTACTTACGAGTAAAAAAGAAGTTCAAAGGCTAACTGGGAGAATTGCAGCTTTGGGGAGATTTATTTCCAAGTCTTCAGAAAAATGCTTCAAATTTTTCTCAGCCTTAAAGAAACAGGATCATTTTGAATGGAACGAAGATTGTCAACAAGCACTTAAGAATCTGAAAGTATATTTGTCAAATCCACCGTTGTTGGCGAAACCAAAGGTAGGAGAGAAGTTACTCATATATCTTGTCGTGTCAGAAGTTGCGGTAAGTGCTGTTTTAGTCCGGGAGGATCAAGGTAAGCAATCTCCTATCTATTATGTAAGCAAGTCTTTGCTAGATGCAGAAACACGGTACCCGCAACTAGAAAAGTTAGCGCTTGCTTTGATTATGTCATCTAGAAAATTAAGACCTTTTTTCAATGTCATCCCATTGTTGTGGTTACTACTTTTTTATTACGAAATATTTTGCATAAACATGAATTATCAGGTAGGTTAGCGAAATGGGCTATAGAATTAAGTGAGTACGACATCACTTATCAACCTAGGACTGCTATAAAATCTCAGGTATTAGCTGATTTCGTAGCTGATTTCAGTCAGGGGATGCAGTTAGAAGCTGAAAAAGAATTACAAGTTTTTAATGGTGCAAACCCGGGGACTTGGACTTTATTCACTGACGGTTCATCTAATGTAAAAGGCGCAGGTTTAGGAATAGTTCTCGTACCACCCACGGGTGGAACTATTAGACAAGCTATAAAGTGTCATTCGATAACTAACAATGAAGCAGAGTATGAAGCTGTCATTGCAGGTTTAGAACTGGCACGGGAACTTGGCATATCACAGATTATAATCAAGAGCGATTCTCAACTTGTGGTTAATCAAATACTAGGGACTTATACAGCCAGGGAAACTCGAATGCAAGAATATCTTGAAAAGGTACGGGAGCTAATAAAATAATTCCAAACTTGGAAGGTAATGCAGATCCCAAGAGACGAGAATGCAGAAGCAGATGCTTTGTCTAACCTCGCGTCTGCAGCAGACGTAGCAAATGATGCAAATGCTTCAGTCATACATCTATTTCATTCCGTCCTCGAACCTGATAAGAATGAGGTAAATTTTAATCATTTAACATGGGATTGGAGAAACGAAATTGTTGCTTTTTTACAGCATGGAACCGTGCCTATTGACAAAACAAAAGCTCATGCACTTCGCAAGAAAGCTGCTCGTTATTGTTTGCATCAAGGGAATCTTTATCGAAAGATGTTCGGTGGACCATTAGCAAGGTGTCTCGGACCTTCTCAAACAGAGTACGTGATGAGGGAAATACATGAAGGACATTGCGGAAGTCACGCTGGTGGAAGGTCGCTAGTAAAAATATTGATTCAAGCAGGATATTATTGGCCCAAGATGGAAGAAGAAGCGAACGATTTCGTGTCTAAATGTGATAAATGTCAAAGATACGGCAATAATATGTATAGACCAGTTGAGTTACTCCACCTTGTCATAGCTCCGTGACCCTTTATGAAATGGGGAATGGATATCGTAGGTCCATTGCCACAAGCAAAAGGTCAGGTAAAGTTCCTACTTGTGCTTACAGATTACTTCACTAAATGGGTAGAAGCAGGAGCATTTAAACAGGTGCGGGAGAAAGAAGTTAAAGACTTCATTTGGAGAAACATAATATGCCGTTTTGGGGTACCAAAGGAAATCGTGTGTGATAATAGACCACAATTCATAGGAGCCCAAATCACAGAATTTCTTCAAAGTTGTCAGATTAAAAGGATAACATATACACCATATCACCCAGTGGGGAATGGACAAGCGGAATCCACAAATAAGGTTATCATCAACAACTTGAATAAAAGGTTGCAGGATTCGAAAGGTAATTGGCCCGAGGTATTACCTGGGGTATTATGGGCATATCGTACAACAACAAAAACAAGCACGGGAGAAACCCCATTTTCAATGGTTTATGGTGCGGAGGCTTTGATTCCAGTAGAAATAGGAGAACCAAGCGCACGGTACGTTCAAGCAACGGAGGAATCAAATGATGAAGAGATGCGGGTGAATCTCGATTTGTTAGAAGGAAGAAGAGAAGCTGCACTAATAAGAATGGCGGCACAAAAGCAAGTAATTGAACGATATTATAACAGGAAAGAACGACTCAGATTCTTTAAAATTAGGGACTTCGTGCTTAAAAAGGTGTTCCAATCTACAAAGGCTCCTAATTCAGGAAAGCTGAGTCCAACATGGGAAGGACCCTACAGAGTTCGAGATATTGCAGGAAAAGGAGCATACGAGTTGGAAACAATGGACGGGAAGGTGCTTCCTTCACATTGGAATGCAGTTCATCTAAAAAGATACTACTTTTGAAAAAAGTATCCACGGTCAGGTATCTCTATGTTAAAATTCATTTTTTAATCATTAATAATTTTACTAACGATTTTAGATGCTAGGCAAAAACCCTAACTCGTGCCAAATGATGAGTCATGACCTGTACGGCAAAATGGAATATTCTTAAATTCCCAGCCCAGGGTTACAATTAATCTGATGGAAATACACACGGGTTAGGCAGTCTTCATCTCTAATCGCACCTCCGAGTCCCGCAAATTTTTCTGTTTCAGGAAAAGGACCAAGCTAAGAGGAAAAACAAGTGCTCGAGGCTTCATACTTCACCGCTCAAACACTTGGGGGACTGTATAATGAACACAGAACAGATACGTGCGGAAAATAGATGCATAAATCAAGAGACAAGTGTCGAGCAGAGGTTATGGAATCCCAGCATAAGCATACATCATAGTATTCTTTCCCATGAGAACAACAGAGTCACCTCACAAACTCATGAGAACAATATAGTCACCTCTCAAACCCTTCCTAATACATGAAGATGGGGTCATGACTATATACTGAAACGGGTTATAAGGGAAAACCTTGTCTAAATTATATTTACTTTGTAAAAATCTGTTACAAGAAAAACAGTTACGAGAAAGTTATAGATGTACTTTAATACATGTAATACTCAAAAGCTTGTTCAAGTTCATGAATAAAAACTTGTCAAAGTTGTGGCATACAAAACATGTGTATTCCTATTTCTTTCATCGTATTATAACACCATTATGAAGTTGAGACGTCTTCTTCATCAAGTGTCGATATATGAAAAATGTCCTCTTTTATAAACCTCATGTTAATAACTCATGAGAAGAATCATAAAGCAATTTCAAAGGATAAAAATGCTAAACTATTCTATAAGTCCTAAATAGATAAGAAAAAGGCAAGAATAGAACATATTGAAGTACCAAGAAAACTTCTTAAAAAAGACTAAGTAAAACTTAGTCAAGCAAAATATTTTTACAAGTGCCCCATTATGATAACTGGGGACTTAACCAAAAAATCCCTTAAAAAGGTCAAGGGATAAAACCACCAATTAATAAAAAAACAACAAAGGAGTAAAATATTCAACTTGTCACTAAAGGGGTTGGAACTTCTGAAGTTGCAATGTCAACTTCACTTTCAGAAGCAGCTGTAGGCACGGTAGCAATTTCTGAGGAAGTAGCGGCAGTTGGGCTTGAAGTGTTAAAGTCACCGAGGGAAGCAAGAGTCACGGGAGCTTCAGCTTCCACGGACTGTATCAGTGAAGTTTCACCCTCGGGAGCTGGAATTGTAACATTTTCAACTTCAACAGAAGCGGCTCCTTCATTTAAAGGTCCCTCAGCCACGGGAGTTTCATCTGCTGGAGAAGGAAAGTCAAGCGGTTGTTGAGTCATTTCAATGGTTCTCAAAACCTTGGCCAATTCCGATTCTAAATCAAAGTTTTCTTGACTGGCTTCAGTTAAGGCATCACGGCGGGAGTTTAGAAAGGCCCAGCTCACCTCTGTGTTAAAGTTCTCCTCAAGAAGCTCATAATCCCTTTCCCACGAGGCAAGATCATTTTTTAACATTTGATTTTCAGCCAAAGTGGAATCAAGGGTAGCTTCAAGGGAGGCACGAGAATTCTCTAAGGCACGAACCTTATCAGAAGAAATTTGCAAGTCAGCCTGAGCCTGAGACAAGTTTTGAACTAGCTCTCCCGCGTACTCCTCTTTCTTGTTCAACAATACCTTAAGTTCTCTAATCTCTTCGCTTGACTTTGATAATTGTTCTGAAAAAGAACATTCAAGGCGCTCTTTATCCTTCTCAGCTTTACTAGAAGAAGCCTTGGCCCCCGCTAATTCAGAAGTCAGAATTTGCTTTTGCTGTTCCAGGTCACGGTTATTCTCTTGCAATTCTTTTATCTTTTTCTGAGCATTTTTAAACTGCTCTTTCCAATTGGTTGCCTCAAGCTGGGCTTCTCTAGCTATCCTCTCAGCCTCAAGAAAAGTCTGATCAGATTCACGAGCCTTCTTTTCTAAGAGGGAAATTCTTCCCATCAATTCCGTACCAATGAGGTTAGCCTACAAAAACAACTCATGAAAGTTAGAATTAAAAAGAAAGAATTTATTAAAAAGTAAAGGGAGAGTACCTTCAATGTACAGTGAACTATATCATTCATCAAAGTTAGACAACTGTGACTGTCCATCTTCTTTTTCTCAATATCCCCAATTAAGGGTTCAAGGCAAACATCTGCTCTGCCAGACTTCCTTAAAAGACTGCTATTAGCAGGAACCTCAAGTGTTACACTCCTCATAGCCATGCTTATGCTACTAGAACCCTCCTCTGCATAATGAGTAGAAGAAGGGGGAACTATAGAAGGAGGAACGGTAGAAGAGGTGAAAATAGTAGTAGTCGAAGGAGTCGAGGCAGGTAAGGGAGCAGAAATTGACAAAGAGGTAGGAACAAACAAAGTGGGTAAGGAAACACTTGAAATTAGAGGAGGAACAGAAAGAACAGGAACGGAAGATGAAAGAGGAATTTCATCTAAAACCGGACCTAATTCACCACTTTCGAAGCCCTCAATAAAGAGGCGATGAGTGGATTCAGGGGTGTCCCTTGGAATGGTTTCTTCATCAGAGGTAATAGTAACGGGTTCGGAGGTACGAGCGGGAGAGATTTCAGTTTCATCCTCAGAAACAATGCGCCTCCTGGTTCTAGGACGAGCTGTCAAAGAGGTATCTTCATCTTCATCAACGTCAGAATCCTCTTCAACCACTTTCCTCTTTGACAGCGTGGCTTGTGTTCTTTCCAAAGCAAGAGGAGTACTGGAAGAAGCTCGAAGGGTGATAGCTACTTCA
>NW_017691068.1:0-500 GCF_001879085.1 Nicotiana attenuata
ATAGGGTCTCCACTCATTAGTCGCCTTTTGCCAACATAGGTTCTCCAATCCCTAGTTGAGATATTTTTTAGACATAGGGTCTCTTCTCCCTAGTCGCTTTTCGCCAACATAGGGTCTCCAATCCCTAGTTGAGATTATTTTTAGACATAGGGTCTCCACTCCCTAGTCGCCTTTTGCCAACATAGGGTCTCTAATCCCTAGTTGAGATATTATTAGACATAGGGTCTCCATTCCCTAGTCGCCTTTTGCCAACATAGGGTCTCCAATCCCTAGTTGAGATATTTTTAGACAAAGGGTCTCCACTCCTTAGTCTCCTTTTGCCAACATAGGGTCTCCAATCCCTAGTTGTGATATTTTATACATAGGGTCTCCACTCACTAGTCGCCTTTTGCCAACATAGGTTCTCCAATCCCTAGTTGAGATATTTTTAGACATAGGGTCTCTTCTCCCTAGTCGCTTTTCGCCAACATAGGGTCTCCAATCCCTAGTTGAGATTATTT
>NW_017691068.1:5285-5634 GCF_001879085.1 Nicotiana attenuata
TCTCTAATCCCTAGTTGAGATATTATTAGACATAGGGTCTCCATTCCCTAGTCGCCTTTTGCCAACATAGGGTCTCCAATCCCTAGTTGAGATATTTTTAGACAAAGGGTCTCCACTCCTTAGTCTCCTTTTGCCAACATAGGGTCTCCAATCCCTAGTTGTGATATTTTATACATAGGGTCTCCACTCACTAGTCGCCTTTTGCCAACATAGGTTCTCCAATCCCTAGTTGAGATATTTTTAGACATAGGGTCTCTTCTCCCTAGTCGCTTTTCGCCAACATAGGGTCTCCAATCCCTAGTTGAGATTATTTTTAGACATAGGGTCTCCACTCCTTAGTCGCCTTTTA
>NW_017691069.1:0-698 GCF_001879085.1 Nicotiana attenuata
TAGGGCCCCAATCCCTGAGTTGTGCCTTTTAGACATAGGGCCTACATTCTGTAATCGCCTTTTGCCAACATTAGGGCTCCAATCCCTGAGTTGTGCCTTTTTAGACATATGGCCTCCATTCCCTAGTCGCCTTTTGCCAACATTAGGGCTCCAATCCCTGAGTTGTGCCTTTTAAGGGATGTGAGTGCCGTGATGGTTGCACAGAGAACAAAATCCCCAATCAAATACCAAACCTACCCAATACCCCTCTTACATATCAACCTACCTCAAATTACCCCGCACCTTCCTACCAAGCCCCACCACCTACCTATCAATCACCTCCACCTCCCACATACCAACCCACTTCACCCAAATATTCCCAACCCGCACAAGTCTACCAAGCTTACAACACTCAACCATCCCACTATCAATCACCTCCTACTCGCCCAAACTTTCATAGACCCCGACCGAATTTTGACCGCAGACCTCCCAAACAACTACACCGCCATTGCCGAGCCAATCGACTAGCTGTACGAAAGACTCAAAGCCGCTGGTTATGTCACCCCTGTCCCTGCTATAACTCCTGAAAAACCCCGTCCCAGTGGATTAACCCCAACAAAACCCTGTGCATACCATTCTGGCATGAGGGGACACACTATTGATGAGTGCCGCTCCCTGAAGGAAAACGATCCAGGCTTAATTGACAACAAGATCATCGT
>NW_017691069.1:5252-5634 GCF_001879085.1 Nicotiana attenuata
TTTGCCAACATTAGGGCTCCAATCCCTGAGTTGTGCCTTTTTAGACATATGGCCTCCATTCCCTAGTTGCATTTTGCCAACATTAATGCTCCAATCCCTGAGTTGTTCCTTTTTCGACATAGGGCCTCCATTCCCTATTCGCCTTTGCCAACATTAGGGCTCCAATCCCTGAGTTGAGCTTTTTAGACATAGGGCCTCCATTCCCTAGTCGCCTTTTCGCCAACATTAGGGCTCCGATCCCTGAGTTGACATTTTAGATATAGGGCTCCATCCACTGGTCTTTTCCCTTCTAGATAGATGTAATCCTTATTTTATTTGCTTTCAACAAAAAAAATTATTTTTTGTTGCAAATAACTCACAAAATTTTCGAAAACTGGGGCAG
>NW_017691070.1:0-248 GCF_001879085.1 Nicotiana attenuata
AACATTAGGGCTCCAATCCCTGAGTTGAGATTTTTAGACATAGGGCCTCCATTCCCTAGTCGCCTTTTTGCCAACATTAGGGCTCCAATCCCGAAGTTAATACTTTTAGACATAGGGCCTCCATTCCCTAGTGGCCTTTTGCCAACATTAGGGCACCAATCCCTAAGTTGAGATTTTAGACATAGGGCCTCCATTCCCTAGTCACCTTTTTGCCAACATTAGGGCTCCAATCCCTGAGTTGAGATTTT
>NW_017691070.1:5269-5633 GCF_001879085.1 Nicotiana attenuata
TTTTGCCAACATTAGGGATCTAATCCCTGAGTTGAGATTTTTAGACATAGGGCCTCCATTCCCTAGTCACCTTTTTGCCAACATTGGGGCTCCAATACCTGAGTTGAGATTGTTTGTTCCTTAGTCGCCTTTTTGCCAACATTAGGTCTCCAATCCCTAAGTTGAGATTTTTGGACATAGGGCCTCCATTCCCTAGCTGCCTTTTTTGCCAACATTAGGGCTCCAATCCCTGAGTTGAGATTTTTTAGACATGGGGCCTCCATTCCCTAGTCGCCTTTTGCCAACATTAGGGCTCCGAACCCTAAGTTGAGATTTTAGAAATAGGGCCTCCATTCCCAAGTCGCCTGTTTGCCAACATTAGGGC
>NW_017691071.1:0-5633 GCF_001879085.1 Nicotiana attenuata
AGTCATGAGCAAGTCTAGTAGAGTCTCGCGGATCGGTACAGAGACGTCTGTACTTATCCTCGGGAGGCTACAGGGCTGTTAGGAGTATTTCCCTTCTTGATTTCATTTTCGTGCGGTTCAATTCCTTTGAGGCTTATGCCTTTGATTTCTTCCTACTCAATCTTACGCGAGCGCTTGTTATAAATTGAAAATTGAAGGATTGTAATGGAACTACAAATGTGGTGCGGGATGATTTTCCCGGTATAGTTGATTGGACTATTATAGTCGCATTTTGGAGGGATATTCTATTGTTTCAGCTCAGTAACAGAACTTCTAAGAGCCTTGAGGCTAGGCACAGGTTTCCATAATGATTATGAGCGATTATTCCGCAGTGTTGTTGTGATGGTTGGGTGGTTGCCCACGTCTCGGGGCAGTGAATGAATTGAAGGGAGGTTTACTCAGCGTGTAATTAGGGGATTCAGTATTTTATTCCCGACAGGGGAAAAGGCAGTCGGACTAAGAATGGTCAGGTGTGGGCTGGTGGAAGTAATGAGGCTTGGTATTTGCAAGCGTGGTTGAGCTTTCTTTTATGAGAGGGTGTCGTGGTCCTGATTGAACGTACTAAGTTGTTGGCGTTATAATCTGCTACAATTCGCCTTTATGGCAGGATATTGTGAACTAGTATTGGAGTTACGACTGTCAGATATCGCATGGTGCAATTGTTTAAGATTGAATCAGAATTTCTAATGTTGACGGATCGATAAAGATGACCTTTGGAAAGGTTTAAAGTTAGTAGCAATGGTGGGTTCTAGTGCGACGAAGATAGATTTTATTTGAGGCAACAATTGAGCAGCAAAGTATGAGGAAGGACATGTGGGAAGTGCCAGGCGATGTTTAAAATTTCTAGAAGGCCAAGTATGAGAAGCAAGGTCGAGTGACCGATTAAGGAGATGAGTTCCGCCAAAGTGGGAGAGTGGCGAGGGTTGCATATGGGCTTGGTAGTAGGATGACTACGCGCCTTAAAGAGAGTTTGGATCGAATTGGGGATTTTAATGATTGGTGATTGAAGCCTGTGGGTATGATGTGAAGTATGGGCTATTATGCGGCAGAAGATTGATATGGCGGAAAGGAGCTGCTTGAAATGGAGGAGGGTGCAGCATAACCCTGAATTTGGAAGGATGTTGCCGCGCATTTAATTGATGTCCGCGAGGGGCGAATGGACTTGTGCAGCTGGAAGGTGAGCTCGGACTCAGGATGGGCTATTCGTGTCATAGTGAATGTACCCCGTGCAGCAGCGTGGGAAGATGTCGGGAGGTGATTCCCCTAGTTGGGTTATTCCCCGTGAGCAGATTAGCGGTCGCGTGGTTGGCGAAGCTTCTGCAAGGAATTATATTGGTTGTTCAACAAAGAGATCGGTCGTGCGAATGTGGATGAAGACTCAGAATATGAAAGATAGGGATTTACAGGAAGATCCCGAGAGATTTTGATAATTGGTGGCGCGAGGTTAAGTCAATAAGAGGTAGAAAGGTCGGGCGAACTCAAGAATGGTTAAATGATGGCTTCAAGCTAAGTGGGAGAGTCCCACCGCTTATGATTGGGCTGTATGATTAACTACTTGCGTGATTTTTGGTTATTAGCATATTGATGGATTAATCCAGCTACGAGAAAAGACCATAAGTAGTAAATTGAGCGGAGGAATTATTAAGGATGTGCTATGGTTAGCCTTCTTGGCTCACGTTCGGACTTGGAAAAAAAAGTTCAGGATTCATGCCTGGTATAGATACAGGTTTCAAAGGAAGTGATTTCGCCGGGTGCTTCGCCGAGAGAGTATTCGTGTGTTATAAGAATTATGGAGTGAATTATATTTGGGACCAAGTCAGAGCGGGTGGCTCTCAGCAACGGTCCTGTGGAACTCAAAAGATAAAGTGTGGTACCTAATGATTTCAAGCCTATAAGTACAACTAAGAATCAAGCTCTGTAGCAGCTTATGAAAAGGTGCCCAGAATGTTCTATGATGTGTTACCTTGTGGTGTAGCATATGAGAAATGTGAAATAATTCGTGAGATTTGAGACAGCATGGTCTCGCAATCCAAGGTCACTCGGGGTGAGTGTAGAGGGACTATGTTATGTGTTGAAGAGAGTTAGTATTAATTCCAAAGCAATCAAGGATAAATTGGAAGGAAAGGGATTGATTAGCCATAGTTGAATTTGGCATGTTGGGATCTGTGATCCGTTCATTCAGCGTGATTGAGTTATGCATTTGATTTGTGGCGGTACGTGTGAGGTCTGTCGGCCGTCGTAACTGATAACATTCTAAACCATTCTACTGTTGTGGCTTGTTATGTGGAAGCAGATTCCGGAAGGGCTGGTGGCTTGGATCACTACTTGCAGATTTGCATATTCTACGGTTATGGGAATTTACCTGTGTGTTGCTATGATTCTCCCGAAGTGAGTTAAGTGAAGAGTTCGTATGTGATGAAGTGTTAAAATATTAATGATTTCGGAGTTATGATGAAAAATCATGTTCTATCGTATGTTGGCACGTTGGGTGCAGTGAGTAGCATGGAAATACGAAGTGAGGATCAAGGTTGCAGTTCAGTGTTGGCTGTGAGCACGTGATTTTTGCCCTATATGAATTATTCCTAGAAATTCAAGCAAAATGATTTCTTTCATTATTTTGCAATTTTGTGGATCTTTGTGACATTTTGTGTTAATTGTTTGCATTTTTTTTATGCATTTTTTTTATTAATGAAAATACAAAAAAAAAATACTCGGCATTTGCATTTAGGGTTTAATTTTATATTTTAGGATTAATTAGTAATTAAGTTACTTTAAAATAAAGAAAATAACAAAAAATAGTTCATTTTACATTTTTAACTTTTAATTTCTGGATTTGTCATAAGTTTTCTTTTAAATTAGGACTTAATCAATTTTGAGGAAATAAGTGGTTTAGTTTTGGGAATTAAATCAGGTATTTTATTGTAATTTTTCATTTTTTACGAAATCTGAAAAAAAAAAAAAAATTAAAAGAAAGAAAGAAAAGGAAATAGAAAATGAAAAGAAAAAAAGGGTTCATTAAAACAATACCCAATTGTTGGGCCAAAGCTGTTAAAACCCCTCAAGCCCAAATCCCTTCCAATTTTCCAAACCTCCCTAGCCCAAATAACAATTACTCGACCAGGCCTGCCCCAATACCAGCCCAAACCCGGTCCAGCACCCCTTGACCTTAAACGATCCCGTTTGGTTAAGTTGCGATCTAGACCGTTCATTTTGTGCGAATCCAACGGGTGGGAACTGATTTGAGCCTTGATATAAATATGTCCAAACGCCCCCCCTACCCCCCATCTCTCATCTCTCTCACCCCACTCTCATCAGAGACGACCTCCACCGTCTCAGCCGTCTACCGCCCTAGACCGCCGCCGGAAATCGCCTCACGGCGGCGGCCAGCCACCAAACCACCCCAAATTCTCACCACAACCTCCTCTTCGCCCCCACATCCTCAATACACAATTACTTTCCCTCGAATCCCACTCAATCCCCGCAAATTGTGGAAACCCTAGCGCCGTCCAAATTTTCTCCGGTGGCGGCGCCTTCCCCAATCACCACCAAGTCAACACCATAGAGCTTCTTTGACCCCCTCTCCCCAAATATGTAATCGGCGTCCCTCAAATCTGTCCGGAGTTCGACGAATCTCGAATTTGAAGGTCGAATCCTAAATCCAAAAACACATCAGACGAGCAGGGCTTTAGGGGTTTGGGGCCGAAATTGACTTTAATTGTGTGTTTTCAATTGAGAACACACGATTAAGGTGCATTTCGGCCAGAATCGAAGTTTCTTTGAGTTACAGTTCAATGTGCCTGGGTTCGATATTAATCCCGGTATTTCTTTTGATTCTTACCTTTTTATGTCCCTCTCTTTTGGTTGTTTTATTTGTTCCGCATGAAGTTTCTGTTTAACTGAGTTAAGTGTTAATTGTTTTTTTTTAGATTGCTTTATATTTGTAGATTAGCTTAGCTTCTTCTTTTTCTTTTCTTTGGGGGTCTTAATCGATTCCTAGGTTCACGACTTGGTTGAAATCCGAATCATGTTTCTGAACTATGGAAACAGACCTGGGCCCAAAGAAGGGAATTAGCCCAGGTCTTGGTCAAGTTGGTTTGTTCGTTTCGATGCTTGTCATTTTGACCCATGCCCGGATTGGCTTGGGTTTTGCATTTTTCTTTTATGTTGAATTCTAGGCTAAATTGGTGAGGGGTACTGATTTATGTTGGGTTTCAATTAGTCTTAAAGCCCAATAGAGGTTTGAACTGGTAGGACCATTGAATGGGGTCAACTTGACTTATGTAGCTTGACCAGTTAACCTGGGTGGTAAAAGGGTAAAAAACAGGGGTATTGGGGGTAGTTTGGGTAGTCTAGGTTAGAGAATCTTTTCATAACTGAAATAGGAATGTTCTAGCAGGGGTTTCTAGCCAATTTCAGGCTTTTGGATAACTAACTTGGGTAACAAGTCAATAAATGAAGGACTATTGAGCTAAAAATGAAAATTATATGGACTGTTGGACTGTTGGATATAATGTTGAATTTAGATTTTGATTGTTTGAGTTTAAGACTGAAAGTTATTTTGAATTTAGCCCGAAAAGTCATAATCAATACTCTTGTATAACGTATCCTTAAACTTGCTTGCACCTAGCTGTACGTTAATTGATATTTTTCATGAAGGACTATGTCTGAATAGTTAGAGCGTTACCCATTACAGCATGAGATTTCATCTGTGTAAGACTTAGAAGTGCAATATGATTTAGGGTGATTATAAGAACTGTGGGTATTAGGTGGTTGAGAGACTCTTTTAATTCAGTAATTTGTTAATCAAGTAAATTAGTCATGGGCTCATGTATGAATTTGATGAACTGTGATCATATGGTTAATTGTTTCAATCAAGCCACTAATGATCTTGATCATTAATGTAACTGTTGATATCATTTTCAGATTGTGTGATGTTTATTTGTTTGTTATTGTGTCCTTAAATTCGAGTCGCCTTCTGTTGTTGATTGGGATCGACGGCATGATCTCTGAGGCCCATTTCGAGTGGTACCTCGTGGGAGTTTGGGGCCTCCGTTCAGGCCCAAAAAGGGCAAACCAGGAGATCTATTTTCTGCGCCCCTGTGGTGCTATTGGGGCTATTGGGCCTCATTTTGGCTAGGTTGGTTTCAGGCCCAAAGTAGTGGCAGTCCAGAATCACTTTTGGATTTAATGGCGTTAAAATTAAATGGTGAGTTTTGGGCCTTCCAAGATAAGTAGCAGATTTGAATTAAAGGAGTCTTCAAAAATGGAGATTCTTTTGTTTGGATTTGGACTTGATCTTGGGGCCCGAGATTATCCGAATATCTTAGTAATGGTTCATTAACAATGCTAATTAATTAGGGCCCCTTTTAGAGACAATACTTAATAGAAAATCATAGTTCTTTTAGGTCGGCCTTAAAATGAAAACGAGGTGCCCGCGCCAAACAAAATTCATAAATAGCGTGGCCCTCTTAATTGTTTCCATATTAAAATACTTAGAATTCGGGACGTACCATTTAGCGAATTTTCATGGCCTCCCGCAAAGTTAATGACACGTTAGTCGCTTTAGGCGCGTTCTTTAATAATCTTACCTTCCT
>NW_017691072.1:0-227 GCF_001879085.1 Nicotiana attenuata
TTAGACATAGGGCCTCCATTCCCTAGTCACCTTTTGCCAACATTAGGGCTCCAATCCCTGAGTTGAGCTTTTTACCCTTTAGCCAACATTAGGGCTCCCTCCCTGAGTTGCGCCTTTTAGACATAGGGCCTCCATTCCCTAATCGCCTTTTGCCAACATTAGGGCTCCAATCCCTGAGTTGAGCTTTTTACCCTTTAGCCAATATTAGGGCTCCAATCCCTGAGTTG
>NW_017691072.1:5282-5633 GCF_001879085.1 Nicotiana attenuata
TCCAATCCCTGAGTTGCGCCTTTTAGACATAGGGCCTCCACTCCCTAGTCACCTTTTGCTAACATTAGGGCTCCAATCCCTGAGTTGAGCTTTTTACCCTTTAGCTAACATTAGGGCTCCAATCCCTGAGTTGCACTTTTTAGACATAGGGCCTCCATTCCCTAGTCACCTTTTGCCAACATTAGGGCTCCAATCCCTGAGTTGATCTTTTTACCCTTTAGCCAATATTAGGGCTCCAATACCTGAGTTGCGCATTTTAGACGTAGGGCCTCCATTCCCTAGTCGCCTTTTGCCAACATTAGGGCTCCAATCCCTGAGTTGAGCTTTTTACCCTTTAGCCAATATTAGGGC
>NW_017691073.1:0-538 GCF_001879085.1 Nicotiana attenuata
TTACGGTAGACTACAATTAAAGTCGTAGACGTCTTCTTTAGTTTTTAACATGGTGTAATAAGGAGGTCAGCGAGCAGTAGCAACAGCAACAGCAGAAAGTCGCAGCTCTTGGTAGTCCCAGCTACCAGACATTCCCGAACTACACTGACCTGATTCCTGTTTAACCCAGGATATGTAGGCAGCCTTTGAAGCAGGGTGCGGTCAACTCTTTTAAAAAATGCTTCACACGGAATATGCGAACGGGCAAAAATAGCTCGTTTCCGCTCACTTATCTTTGCACGAAAACTCTTCGTGTTTCCGGGCAAAGAGGGGCAGCTGTGAGCACGTGATTTTTGCCCTAAGCAAACTATTTCCAAAAGTCTCAAATAATTGATTTCTCTATTATTTTACAATTTTTGTGAATTTTTTGCTACATTTTTGTGTTAATTTGTTGCATTTTATTCATATGAAAATACAAATATGCATTTGCATTTAGGGATTTAATGTCACAATTTTGGTATTAGTTAGTTTTAGAACAAAGTTAAAGAAAATTGCAAAA
>NW_017691073.1:4871-5633 GCF_001879085.1 Nicotiana attenuata
CCTTTTTAAACAGTTAAACAACATAAAGCAGTCTAAAACATGATTTAATAATATTAAGTAGCGGATAATATCAATAAAGTGCGGAAGACAACCCAACACAGCCCTAACCGGGGTGTCACAAGTCACGAGCATCTAACAACACTGAATACTCAAATGTAACTACAGAGTTTAGTACTGAACTAAGAATATAAAAGGAAAGAGATAGGGAGGATGTCACGACCCATTTCCGAAAATAGATCATGATGGCGCCGAACACCATTATCGGGCAAGCCAACGCGGAAAAATATAATTTAGTTCTCAGTTTTATTTTTTACCCAAAGTAAGTATAGAAATTCATAAAGCTCAAGTGAAATCAGAAATGAACAATAATACGCCACTTGGCTAGCTTGCCGGTGGGCATGGGCTTCTGAAAGATGTATTTCAAAGGATCCATCCTTGATATGAGATATGTAGTATAGGCATAGAAGTAGTGCCTCAGCTTCTGAGCCACCCAAGTTAGAGCACAATAGGTGCGTTCTAACAGAGAATACCGGGCCTCGTACGGAGTGAACTTCTTGCTGAGATAATAGATGGCCTGCTCTTTCTTTCTCGTTTCATCATGCTGCCCAAGGACGCACCCGAAGGCACCATCTAACACTGCGATGTAGAGTAACAAAGGTCTACCTGGTTTAGGCGGAACTAAGATTGGTGGTGTTGACAGGTATTCCTTGATTCTGTCGAAAGCTTTCTGGCAGTCATCAGTCCATTCGGTGGTGGCATCCT
>NW_017691074.1:0-716 GCF_001879085.1 Nicotiana attenuata
ATCCCTCACAACGAGAATCGAATCAAGACTAGGAGTCTCAGCTCCAACATCTCTAACGAAGGCCAAGTACGACAAACAACCCTTCCCAACCATCCGTTGGGCTTTTAGGAAGGAAATCATCCTGCCGGGTACATAGTCAGTCACGCCTCACCACTCGATCCTCAATATACCCGGAATAGCCAACGTAACTGTCTTGGCATGACAGTCCAGAATAGCATGGTACGGAGATAACCAATCCATACCCAGAATCACGTCGAAATCCACCATGCCCAATAATAACAAGTCAATTCGGGTCTCCAGACCCCCAATAGTAACAAGACAGGATCGATATACGTGATCCACAATAACAGTATCACCCACCGGGGTAGATATATGCACAGGCAAGGCAAGACAACCACGGGTCGTACCCAAATGATGAGCAAAATATGAAGATACATAGGAGTAGGTAGATCCGGGATCAAATAAGACAGAGGCATCCCTGTGGCAGACTGAGATAATACCTGTGATGACTACATCTGATGCACTGGCGTCTCTCCTATATGGAAGAGCATAGAATCGAGCCTGACCACCGCCAGTACGGTCCTCACCCCTGGGGTGACCGTCTGGCTACCTGACCTCCACTCCTAGCTGACTGAGTGGGTGCTGAAGAACAGGAGCAGAGATGAGGGCTGATCCCTCTGCTGAGACTGTCTACGTACGGAACCGGGGACACGTGT
>NW_017691074.1:4757-5633 GCF_001879085.1 Nicotiana attenuata
ATCTGAAACTTTGCACGCATATCCAAAATCACCTAACGGAGCTACTGCAACTCTCGAAATTCCATTCCGACCTTCGGATCAAAATCTCACCTACCATCCGGAATTCGCCAAAGTCCAATCTTAGCCAATTCAAGCTTAATTCTACACCGGACCTCCAAATTCAATTCCGATTGCGCTCCTAAGTCACAAATCATCCCCCGAAACTAGTCGAATCATCGGAAATCCATTCCGAGCCTTCTAACTCATAAGTCAACATTCAGTTGACTTTTCCAAACAATCCTTCTCATAAAGAGACTTATTGTCTCATTTCTAACCGAACTCTATCCGGATTACTTCAAATTCTCCAAACACATATAATGAAACATATAGAAGCATAAAACGGGGAAAACGGGGCGGTAACTCCCGTAACGACGGGGCGGGTCGTTACATATATAACAACTTATGTAAAATATTTGGCAGGATTTTGACTATAGGCGTCTTGCCTAACTTACCATCTGCATTTACTCTTATGATTCTTCTTCTATGGTACTTAAGTTTACTCAAACATAAATATATATATAAACACAGTCTTTTGTTCTTTCACCTTCTTATAAAATACAATACCAACATGGAAAAAAAGATCTTTTGGAGTATTCTAAAATAAATTACTAACTTCATTATTAAATTTTTATTAGAATTACAGATAGAAGAAATAAAAGAAAGAAGGATAAAGCTACCGCAAGCAAAACTAATTGCCCACCTAAATGCTTAAAGATTTAACAATATCAAGAAATTCAGCTTTAATCTAAAACTTAAACTTTGATCTTATGTACTGTAATTAGAATTGATTTAGACAAACCACAAAATTCTTCATGATGTACAAACCCATTTCCTTAA
>NW_017691075.1:0-5633 GCF_001879085.1 Nicotiana attenuata
TGACACGCATTTTTCTCCCTGTTCCATTTACAATTTGGAAACAAGTAAAACATGAAAGTTGTAGCCCTTTGAGTTAGATTTCCAACCATATATTGTGCAGCCCAAATGGAGTTCTGAGCAAAACGTTATATCTATTTTACTAGACAGTGCATAATATGTCTACTGGAGTCTTCGTTCGCTCTAACTATCATCCGTTGACCCCCAAACACGATCCCGGCTTAATTCCTTGAACTTTTACTCAAAATTTAAAGCTCCAAATCACTCGAATTCATTCCATAACATCTACATAGCTCGGAATCACTCCTACAAGGCATAAAACATACCATTAGTGCAAAACACTAGCGATTAAAGCTCAAACTCAATTAAAGTGCAGTAAATTAGAGTGTAATAATCAACTAAAATACGTAATTATAGTCTATTATTAACACCCCACATTTAAACGTTACTCGTCCTTGAGTCAACCAAAAATTTACTCTATCTATGAGCACTTAACATATTCGAACCACACTACACCAATGATTATGGTTGATAGCAACAATTAAACTCTAGCATATGCAATAATCATACACTTCCCTTTACTTATGTCATTCTTCAAAAGTATTTAAACAAAGATAATATGCTCACAACAATCCTAGCCTCAAAAACCGACTCAATGTCACAATGCACTCATGGCTTGAACAACCAACATCCTAGAGAAGTCTAATAATGTTACCTATCCTTCGTGAAACCATGTGCCCTCACAACCAAGGCAAGAGAGTAAGTTGAATCCACACATTCAAATCTCATGATCAAATATATTTTAAGGACTCATATATATCAAAAGAAAATATCGCTCACCCTCACAAAAGAAGTCACATGCATGTAATTGGTACCATAGGCTTGCCCTTAATGTAAATCTCTACTAATGTAGGCTCGCTCGATCTAAAATCAATTAGGACTTTTTCATGGTTGTAATGTGGGCTAAGGGACGGGTAGGATATATTTAGGAATAGTGACTAACCCTCCTAAGCACTTTAACACACCACATAATCAACTTTAAGCACAAATTCTTCAATCCACTTCACTTTCACAAACAATATCATCCCAAAAATGCTCCCTTCTTCTCTAAGCACTACATTAATTCATACCCACTAGCAGGAACAAGACAACAATGTATTCATCTCTATTTTTTTTCCTTCAGATTATTCTTTTTTTTTTTTCAATTTCTGTTAGTGGTGTATTAGTTTACAAAACAAGTGCACCTTTCTTCCTTTTATTGGTTTCACTCAAAAGCCACCCCACACTTAGTTCCTTCTTACTTCTTTTAGCGCTCATCTCACAATTAAAGTGCTTTAAGAGGAAAAGGGATCAAAACAATATCAATTAAGAATAAAAAGGGTATAGGCTTGTAATGTGGGTGCCAAATAAAAGTCTATAGGCTCAAAAGGGTTAATTAGGGATAAATTTTATTTGTGATAAGTAATAAAGCTCAAAAAATATCAAACAAAGCCTAAAATCACTTTTCAAACCGAACAATTTCGCTTCAACTCACATACCGGGCAAGTTCTAGACACAAGTACAATACATAGACTATACAAAAACCTCACCACACATGGCATATGACTCACTAAGAACGGTCTCATTCCGACTCTCAAACAAATGCAAGTATTCATGGAGCAACGAGATATTAAGCATGAAGCACAAAGTGAACATAAGTCAAGAAAACGAGACATAGGCATCACAAGACATGCTATCCAACTAAGCAAGGCATCATCAATAATTTCAAATCATAGGGAAGATACTACACATGCCAAAGCCTAAATATGCTACTATCAAACAAGTCAAGGGCGCCTAGGTTCATCATTCTTCCTCCATTTATTCCCTAAATTCTAATCTACTCTAAAAATAAAAATAAAAAATACTATTACCCGGTTCAAACTACATCCCATGAAAAAGAACCGATGCACAAAGAAAAACCAAGGGGGATTATTATCTAACTAAAACTAACTAGAAACAAAAATAAAATATTTTTTATTTTTTTTATTGGATTGAGTAGAGCAAGTTCTTGAACCTGGGCATCGGGGAACGGATTCGCGGTTAGGATAGACATATACCTAATTGCCTTGCTTGGTTGAAATACAGGAATTATAAATGCGTTCTTGTTGATTCTAACTCCATAGACATATAGGCGTTAGGTTAGCTTGAATAGTCGAGTAAGAACTCGATAGATTCTTATGAGCAATATTAACCATGTCAACCAATAAACTCGATAAATTAGTTAGTCAATTCAATTGAAGAATATAATAAGATTGTTAGATAGCCCATAACCCTAGATCGTTTTCATTACATTGATATCATAAAAATCTGCTCTTCCTCTGTTTAAAGTTCATTATTTATATTTCTTTATTTAATTAGTATAGCATCAAATACTTCTAGGTTTAATTCTTGTATAGATAATTAGGATAGTCTAATTTAGTTAATAGTTAATCACAAGTCCTCGTGGGTTCGACATCCGACTTTTAGTACTTTATTACTTGACGACCGCGTATACTTGCGTGTGCATTTCGCCGCAACAAGTTTTTGGCACCGTTGCCAGGGACTTAGGAATTAACTATTTTTCTAGATTAGACTTTTACTTGTATCTTTACAAGTTTTTCCTTCTCTTTTTGTAAATATTTTATTTTTATAACTATTTGATTTTTCTCTTAGTGTGTTTCTAGTTTTCTCAGCATGACATCTGGGGATGAAATATCCGGAGGTAAGGTTATTGATGAAGACGCTTGGTTGACGGAAGACTTTTATAGCCCATCTTTTTGGGCTTGTCATCACCTGAACTCCGGGAGGTCTGAATTTGAATATGGGAGTAAGGGTTGGTATTGGGAAGAATATTCACGATTAAGGGAATATGAGGAACGACGTTGTCTTCTAACAATGTTGGTAAATGATTGGACTAAGGAGAGAGATGAACTTGCACATAAAATTTATAATTTTGGCTTGGATGTACATAACTTAGATGCAGATTTGAGTGCAAAGGTTGATGCGTGTAACGGCCAACAATTTAATAATGAGTTGTGTGAAACTGAAAAAAATCTTCTAGACCAAATTGAGGAGCTAAAACGAGAATACCAATCATTAGACCATGTTTTTCTTGAGGATGCCAATATTGAGAAGAGTGCTCTAGAGTCATGTGAGGGAGTAGATAATATTACTTTGGGAGACTTGAGTGTGTGTAAATATGGGGATGCAAATAGTAGTAAAATTCATGAGTTAGAGCGCATTAGACCTCATTCCAATCATTTTTCCACATTGTGTTTAGATAGTAAGATAGTAATCGAGCCATCTGAGCTAATGAAGGGGTCAAAGAGTGAGGAAGAGAGTGCCTATATTCTTGAATTTGTTGTGCCAAAAAGCGAAAATTACATTCCTCATCTAAAGGCCGAGAAGTGCAGAAAGAAAAATTTATTACTTGGCCTGGTTATCTTTGTAGCCCCACCAAAGGAGCATAGCCACAGACTGGATGCCATGTTAGGGGTACAATTCATAAGTTCAAGGTGGAGACAAAAATTGGTTCACATCGTGCCGTGACTTTAAATTAGGCGCTTGTTGGGAGGCAACCCAGCTTTACTGCTTTCTTTTATTTTTGTTTATTTTTGTTTATTTTATTTTTCTACTTTGTAGCGTTTTTTTGTAGGATTTGAGCATAGAGAGCAAAGCCATAGGAAGTGTGCTAAAGTGAGCCATGTGGTTGGAACTAAGTGTGGGGGGCCTGCACAAAGGATCATACCTGGGAGAAGTCTGAGTATCCCGTGAGCCGCTAATGCTTCAGTCTTTGGCCTACCAGGGAGTCTCTTTTACCCTCTTGTTATTTACTGTGTGCATTGAGGACATTGCACAATTTTAAGTATGGGGTGAGGAGATTGTTTGGATAATTTTTTGTGCTATCCTAGGTTAGTTGTAGTTCTTTCTTAGTGTAGTAGATTTTATGTAAAGAAAAAAAAATATTTGAAAAAAAAAACGAAAAAAAAATTGAAAAATTTGAAAATTTCCCGACGATGGATCTCCTAGACAGTTTTCTTGAGGGATTAAAGTCTAAATAAAAAAACACAAAAATATGTCTTTTAGCTTTCTTTAGGTAGTAATAATCTCCCGTGGTTTTTCTTTGTGCCTCGGTTCTTTTCCATGGGATGTAGTTTGAACCGGGTAGTAGTATTTTTTTTTAAGAGTAGATTAGAATTTAGGGAATAAATGGAGGAAGAATGATGAACCTAGGCGCCCTTGACTTGTTTGATAGTAGCATATTTAGGTTTTGGCATGTGTAGTATCTTCCTATGATTTGAAATTATTGATGATGCCTTGCTTAGTTGGATAGCATGTCTTGTGATGCCTATGTCTCGTTTTCTTGACTTATGTTCACTTTGTGCTTCATGCTTAATATCTCGTGACTCCGTGAATACTTGCATTTGTTTGAGAGTCGGAATGAGACCGTTCTTAGTGAGTCATGTGCCATGTGTGGTGAGGTTTTTGTATAGTCTATGTGTTGTACTTGTGTCTAGAACTTGCTCGGTATGTGAGTTGAAGCGAAATTTTAGGTGATGTTCAGTTTGAAAAGTGATTTTAGGCTTTCTTTGATCTTTTTTGAGCTTTATTACTTATCACAAATAAAATTTATCCCTAATTAACCCTTTTGAGCCTATAGACTTTTATTTGGCACCCACATTACAAGCTTATAACCTTTTTATTCTTAATTGACATTGTTTTGATCCTTTTTCCTCTTAAAGCACTTTAATTGTGAGATGAGCGCTAAAAGAAGTAAGAAGGAACTAATGTGGGGTGGCTTTTGAGTGAAACCAATAAAAGGAAGAAAGGTGCACTTGTTTTGTAAACTAATACACCACTAGCAGAAATTAAAAAAAAAAAAAGAATAATCTGAAGGAAAAAAATAGAGATGAATACATTGTTGTCTTGTTCTTGCTAGTGGGTATGAATTAATGTAGTGCTTAAAGAAGAAGGGAGCATTTTTGGGATGATATTGTTTGTGAAAGTGAAGTGGATTGAAGAATTTGCGCTTAAAGTTGATTATGTGGTGTGTTAAAGTGCTTAGGAGGGTTAGTCACTATTCCTAAATATATCCTACCCGTCCCTTAGCCCACATTACAACCATGAAAAGGTCCTAATTGATTTTAGATCGAGCGAGCCTACATTAGTAGAGATTTACATTAAGGGCAAGCCTATGGTACCAATTACATGCATGTGACTTCTTTTGTGAGGGTGAGCGATATTTTCTTTTGATATATATGAGTCCTTAAAATATATTTGATCATGAGATTCGAATGTGTGGATTCAACTTACTCGCTTGCCTTGGTTGTGAGGGCACATAGTTTCACGAAGGATAGGTAACATTATTAGACTTCTCTAGTATGTTGGGTGTTCAAGCCATGAGTGCATTGTGACATTGAGTCGGTTTTTGAGGCTAAGATTGTTGTGAGCATATTGTCTTTGTTTGAATACTTTTGAAGAATGACATAAGTAAAGGGANGCTCTCTAAAGGGGCGATGATGTGGTATCACAATCTGGCCCCAAACTCGATAGATTCATTTGCCATGTTAGCAGATTCTTTCATTAAGGCACATGCTGGTGCCATCAAAGTAGCAACA
>NW_017691076.1:0-915 GCF_001879085.1 Nicotiana attenuata
GTATATTTGAGTTCGTGAGTTCATGGGTAAACTTTATCGTTCGGAAATTTCGGTATTTCCGGGCCAGGGCTCGAGGGCGTTTTTGTTCAACTTTTCGATCGGAGTTAGGAATTGTTATAAATTGGATTATAATGAGTACCTTAGCATATATTAATGGATTTACATAATTATTGGCTAGTTTTGAAGCGTTGTGCATCGATTCGAGTCTTCGAAAGGGCGTGGAATGCCGGTTATGGAGCTTCGGAGCGAGGTGAGTCTCCTTTCTAACCTTGTAAGAGGGAATTGTCCCCATAGGTGACTTAATTGGTTAGGTGCTCCTATTTGTGGGGGCTACGTACGCACGAGGTGACGAGAGTCCGTGCATAGCTACTATTATGCTATTGTCCGGGTAGTCTAGGACCCAAAAGCATGCGATACTTGGATTAATTGTAAACTTATCGACATTTGAATTGCTTAAATAACCTCGAGTTAGTAAATAAATTTCCACAAAAGATTAAACTTCATTTTTAAAAATCTTTAAAAGAGAATTGGCTTTTCTAAGGATAATTGTTCCTTGTTGACTACTTGATTGACCGTCTGTGTGTGTTTGATTTTGGAACGGGCCGAACGCCTCGCCAGATTAAATAGATGCATCTATAGGCGCCCCTTCGACCCTCGGCAAGTGCACAGTTTATTTCTGTTGGATCGGGTCGTCGCCTCGGCATAATATGCGCATGCTTGCATTGCTTATCCTGAAACTTATTGAAGTTGATATTGCCTTTTTATGGCCGCTATAAACTATAAAGATAACGAAAAGTAAATCTTGGAATTTCATTGTTATTTGAGAAGGTGTTACCTGTTTTCTTGCTTTATGAGTTATAATTGCTAGATAAATCCATGTTATCCTCACATCTTCACGATATTATTATTGGACCA
>NW_017691076.1:5080-5632 GCF_001879085.1 Nicotiana attenuata
ACTAGTAGGCTGTCTGAGAAGAGTGTGGAAAAACGATTTTTGGGAATTTTCTTCTTCGCGAACGCGATGGGGGTCTTGCGAACGCGAAGGAGACTCGTCTGGGCAGTGCATAAGTGTAAAGAAATGTGTTTGGCTCATTTCATCTCATTTTCTCCATGGGAACTGACCTAGGAGCGATTTTGGAGCTCCATTTTCATCATCCATGTCAAGGTAAGTGATTCCCACCTATTGCAAGTTAACTACTTGGATTATATGTAGATTTTAATATGGAAAATCATGTAAATTAGTAGAAATTTTGGAATTTTGAAGAAAACCTAGAAAATTAGTATTCTTGGATTTTGACCACGATTTTGGGTATGGAATTAGGAGAAAATCGTATATTTGAGTTCGTGAGTTCATGGGTAAACTTTATCTTCGGAAAATTTCGGTATTTCCGGGCCCGAGGGCTCGAGGGCGTTTTTGTCAACTTTTCGATCGGAGTTAGGAATTGTTATAAATTGGATTATAATGAGTACCTTAGCATATATTAATGGATTTACATAATTATTGGCT
>NW_017691077.1:0-655 GCF_001879085.1 Nicotiana attenuata
AGGATGTGCATAAACTATAGGCAATTGAACAAAGTAACGTGAAGAACAGTACCTCCTGCCTCGTATTGATGATTTATTTGACCAGCTTTAGGGAGTGAGGGTGTTCTCCAAGATTGACCTCTGTTCGGGCTATCACCAGTTGAAGATCAGGGATTCGGATATTATGAAGACTGCTTTCAGGACTAGATATGGGCACTATGAGTTTCTTGTTATGTCCTTTGGGCTGACTAATGCCCCAGCAGCGTTCATGCATTTGATGAACAGTGTGTTTCGGCCGTATCTGGATTCGTTCGTTATTGTTTTTATTGATGATATTCTGGTGTACTCGCGTAGCCAGGAGGAGCACGCGCAGCATTTGCTCAGCTTTATGCAAAGTTCTCCAAGTGTGAGTTTTGGCTCAGCTCAGTAGCTTTCTTGGGGCACGTGGTGTCCAGCGAAGGTATTCAGGTCGACCCGAAGAAGATAGAGGCGGTTCAGAGTTGGCCTAGACCGACCTCAGCCATGGAGATTCGTAGTTTCCTTGGGTTGGCAGGTTATTATCGCCGGTTTGTTCAGGGATTTTCCTCTATTACATTGCCCTTGACCAAGTTGACTCAGAAGGGTGCTCCATTTGTATGGTCGGACGAGTGCGAGGACAGCTTTCAGAAGCTCAAGA
>NW_017691077.1:5055-5632 GCF_001879085.1 Nicotiana attenuata
GTAGTGGCTTGTCTAACCGTTGTGGTCGGGGTACCCTTATGGATCGGGCTGCACGCCGCAGCGAGATAGTGGATCGGACTGCACGCCGCAGTTGTTATTATATGATACTATTCTGAGAGTAATCTGTAGTTACTGTACTGAGCGGTTGATACGTGGGCCCGAGGGGTAGTTTTACTATTTATCACTTATTAGCCGTTTTACATGATTTACCTGCTTTAAAACGGAGATTTCACATGATTTCACGGATTTTACTGCTTTAAGTGATTTACTGCCTGATATAGAACTGCCTTGTGCTGTTATGTGTTTTCTTATCTTCAGCTATTATTTATTATTATTACTCACTGGGTCGGAGTACTCACATTACTCCCTGCACCATGTGTGCAGATTCAGGCATAGCAGAGTCCGTTCCTGAGCACTGATATCTTTGTCCAGATTAGGCAGCGAGTTCGGAGCTTCGAGGTAGCTATTGGCGTCCGCAGCCCCCTTGACTCCTCTATTTCATGTTATTTCAGTTATTCCAGGCTTCTGTATCAGATATTCTGTTTGTAGACTTATAGAAATTCTGTAGTAGCTCATG
>NW_017691078.1:0-539 GCF_001879085.1 Nicotiana attenuata
TAGGGGTGTTATTTCGAGCTGGTCGAAATGTTAACCCGTCGTGGTTCGAACGAGGTCAAACTCTTCTTTTTTAGCGACGGCCCTTGGCCGTCAAGGTATTATTTCAAGCTTGTCGAAATGTTAACCCGTTGTGGTTCGAACGAGGTCGAACTCTTTCCTTTGGCGACGACCTTAGCCGTAAGGGTGAAGGTTGATTCGGACGAGGCCGAATTGTTGATTCGGACGAGGCCGAATGTTGGTTCGGATGAGGCCGAATGTTGATTCGGACGGGGCCGAATGTTGATTCGGACGGGGCCGAATTCTTCTTTTTGGCGATGGCCCTTGGCCTAAAAGGGTGTTATTTCGAACTAATCAAAATGTTAACCCATCGTCGTTCGATCAAGGTCGACTCTTCTTTGATGGCGAAGGCCCTTAGCCTGAGTCCCAGTTCGAGCGAGGTCGAACTGTCAATCTTTGATGGAGAAGGCACTTAGCCTGAGTCCCAATTCGAGCGAGGTCCAACTGTCAAACTTTGATGGCGAAGGCACTTAGCCTGAGTC
>NW_017691078.1:4919-5632 GCF_001879085.1 Nicotiana attenuata
TTTTGTATTTTTTTGTATTTTTGTATTTATTTATTTTTCTGATTTTATTAAATGCTAAAACAAAGCAAAGACCTAATTACACTATTTAACTCCTAAAATTATTATTTAAAACTCTATTTAAAGATAAATGCAATAATTAGCAATGCAAAGAAACTATTTTCTTGCAACTTTCTAAAAACTGAATAATACCTAATTAATACTAAAATTGTGGAATTAAATCCCTAAATGCCAATGCATATTTTTTGTATTTTCATATAAAATGCAACCAATTAACGCAAAGATTTAACAAAAATTTAGAAAAATTATAAAATAATTAAGAAATCAATTATTTGAAACTTTTGGAATAATTTGCTTAGGGCAAAAATCACGTGCTCACAAGGCCCATGGCCTTAGAGGGTATTATTTATATTTTATCGAAATATTGGCCCGTCATCGTATGATCGAGGTCGAACTCTTCTTTTTAGTGAAGGCCCTTGGCCCTAACGGGTGTTATTTCGAACTTGTCGAAATATTAACCCGTCGTCGTTCGATCAAGGTCGTACTCTTCTTCTTTGGCGAAGGCTCCTGGCCATAAGGTCGATTCGAAGGAGGCCGAATGTTGTTTCGGACGAGGCTGAATGTTGATTCGGACGGGGTCGAATGTTGTTTCGAACGGCCGAATTCTTATATTTGGCGATGGCCCTAGGCCGTAGGGGTGTTATTTCGAGCTGGTC
>NW_017691079.1:0-5632 GCF_001879085.1 Nicotiana attenuata
ATTATTCCCTCCGGAGAGAGAGAGTAAAGTGGTACCAGAATGCACATTACATTGTATATAAGATGTTACTACTAATATATAGAGTATTTTTGCCGAACTTTAGGGGTGCCGGTTATCCCTAATTTTATAACATAGGTGTGACTCTGCCTATAAGTCACTATGAAAGTAGCTACTAAATGGTTTTATTAGGGTAGACTGACTATGGGTGTTATGTTCAGTTGTATTGTGGAGTCTTTTTACGTTAGCTATTGATTTAAATTGGAGGTTTTATTACTATTTTTGTTAAATTCTTCATGTATGTTAGACTTACCTAGTCTTTGAAACTAGGTGCTATCATGATATCCAGCGGAGGGAGATTGGGGTCGTGAGAGTTGGTTGGTCAGAGGTATTTTCAACAAAAATATCTACTCTCTTTCTCTCTCTTTTCTCTAAAGTGGTTGCTCTCTCTTAACCTCTCTTGCTCCCAAATTAGACCTAAAAGGCCACTTAATATATGTGTCATAAATAAAGTGGTCTGGTCAAAAAGTAGTTATTTATTTATCGACATAGAAAGAAAAAAAGACCCAAAACCCAACAATTTTTCCCTCCCGACTATATGGAGGAGACCGCAATCCCGGCAATCAAGCAACATTTCTCAAATTTTCCTCTTGCGAGAGATTTAGTAAACATGTCGGAACCTATCCGTGTGAATCTTCTCAAGCTCAAGCAACTTAGAATCCAACACATCTCGAATCCAATGGTATCTCACATCAATATAGTTAGACATGCAATGGAATGTAAAATTTATGCCAATATGAATAGCACTTTGATATTCACCGTCAAAGCACATAAACTCTCTTAAGCAAAATCAAGTTCACTCAAAAATCTCTTCATTCAGAGCAACTCTTTACAAACTTCAACGACAACAATAAGCTCAACTTCTGTAGTAGATAGAGCAACATACTTTTGCAATCTAGATTACCATGGGACAGCTCCCTCACAAAGGTAACCAAGTAGCTGAAGTAGACTTGCGAGTAGCGACATCACCTGTTGATACTCAATTTTATCCTCCCAATATCTTATTCAGTTTTTTTGGCAATTTATATTTTTTATTTAAAAGTGCTATTTATATTGTATTTTTGTGTCATCACTCCATATTACATATTTAGATTAATAGTTTATCATTTATTATCACTTCATATTATCTTTTATATTATTATTATAAAAATAATATTTTTACATATTTTATAAGTATTTTTGGTAAATATTGATTGATTTAACATTTTTGTAATTGTTGAATAATTTATTTATTATTATTTTAAATTCTTTACGATTGACGAATTAATTAAAATAGCCTACTTATATTTATAGTATTCCATACATATTTTATGGCATACCTTTTTTTATTTATAATTTTGTTATATTTTACGTAATTTTACATTCTTTACAATAATAACATATTTTACTACAATTAATTACATATTCTTTATATTTTGTTGCCTAAATAATATTTAGATATTTTTTATATTTTAGTTCATTGTATTTATATAATTTAATTCCATAAAATATATTTCTACACCTTTAAATATTTTTTATAAATTATTTACTATTTATGATACACACTTTTATTTCAGTCTAATAGAAGGCTTAATTTTGAGCAAACCTGAGCCCAACTCAAAAATCATCCACAATCTCTGAACTATCCACCTGACGCTATCCACAACCCGTTGAACTGACCCTGCATATTTTAAAATCTCATCCGTTGATCTTGAATGATCAACGACTTATAATAGCCCCCTTTTCCTTATATCCTCAAACCCCCAAACGCTAGCCTATCTTGCAACCACAGCCGTTCTTGAATCCTCTCATATCTCCTCCTCTCTGCCACTCTAAAGCCCTAGCCGCCTCTCAACTAAAACCCTAAGAGTTTCACTCCCAAATCACTCGATCATCAAGATCGACCTTCTTTTATGTCAATTTTACCTTATATCACCTCGTCATTGCAAGGTCAATGCATGTGGACTTCTTTTGGGGCCAATTTAGTGCCCTTCACGTAGAGAAGAAATTTTTTGAATCCTTACTGAAAAGAAAAGCTTGATTCTCTCTCTACACAACCGGATTCCTTATTCTAATTGTATATTTTTCACATATCTCATATGATTCGGCAGACTAGGGTTCACAATCGATTTTTCCCTAATTGTTTGATTGATTCTTGACTTATATATTATTCCATATTTATTTATGTGCTTCTATGCTGTATAAACCCCCTCCCCGATTCCCCTTAGCTCAGATTTTGGTCAGGCATCTTTCACTCTCACACTATACTTGCTAGTTTTGTCTTCTGAAAATGATACTTTTCTTATTGTTGGGATTTGTGATTCTCTTGATAGCCAGCTAAAAGCTAATGCTATTAGGTCTATTGTTTTAAATCCTACTTCTGGCACGAGCATTTCTCAGAACCTTCTCGAGGTTCTTTTTGTCACGACCCAAAATCCGTTAAAGGTTGTGATGGCGCCGGACACCACTGTCAGGCAAGCCAACACCAAATAGTTAATTTAGTTTCCATTTTTAGTATTTTTGAAATCATAATTTCCTTCAATTAAATAATAAGTAATGAACTTCACAGAGTAAATAATAATACTTTTAACAAGTTTCAATACTGAATAATCCCAAAATTATCCCAGAACCCAGTGTCACAAGTGCATGAGCATTTACTAGGAAATTAAAATACAATACAATAACTGTCCGGAATACAATTTGGACAGAAAAGAAAATACAAGTACTCTGAAGGAGACTCTGTTGGTTGCGGATCGTCTCATAAGATGCAGCTCAACTAGGTCCCCCTATCAACCACGCCGTTGCGCCCACAGGGCCACTAGCCATGCATGTGCCTGTACAACAAATGTATAGTAAGTGTAGTATGAGTACGAAAATAACACATACCCAATAAGTATCCATCTAACCTCGTAGAAGTAGTGATGAGAGGTCGACTCCGACACTTACTATTGTCAACAATATTATAACGATAATATGATAAGTTATGGATTTTATAAGGCGATTGTAAACTCAATAACATGAAGCAGGTAAACAATTTTTTTGTTAATAGAGGATTTCCAAATTTAGAGGGTGTTTGGATTGGCTTATTTTAAGTGCATATTGGCTTTTAAGCACTTTTTAGTGTGAGTGGTGTTTGGCAATGATAAAAAGTGCTTAAAAGCACTTACTTTTAGGCATAAAAAATACAAAAATAAGCCAAAAGCCAAAAGTTGGGTATTACCAACTTATGGCTTTTGGCTTTTAGCTTAAAAGCCACTTTTTATAAGCCAATCCAAACACCCTCTTATTTTCATCTTCTAACAGTTTATATCTCCGGCTAACGAGGCCACATCAATTATCAATAATTCCAAAACAACCAATTAAGTCATGCACAAATCATGTCGAGGTCGTACGTTCCGATCCAACATAATATTTAAACTGTGCACTGCCGAGGGTCGAACGGCGCGAACCATAGATGCATCTAAATACCCCGCTCGCGAATCATACATGCGACACGGTCAAACATAAATTTAAGGAATTACCCCGCTCGCGGATCATACTTGCGACACGGTCAAATATAAATTTAAGGAATTTCACTCGCGGATCATACTTGCGACACGGTCAAATATAAATTTATCATTAAATCATAATCCTTTCTTAATTCCTTTCAAAATAAAGACAATTCAACTTGAAGCTTTTAAATCCTTAAAAATCCTCAACTTAATTCCATTTGATACAATTAACAAATATAATCAACTAACGGTGTCCACAAGGCATGGTGTGAACCTAAAACTACCCGGACATAAACAGGAATAGTAGTTACTTACGGACTCTCGTCACCTTGTGCGTACGTAGCCCCCACAAATAGAAGCACATATTGAATTTATTTCACTTATGGGGTAAATTCCCTCTTACAAGGTTAGAAAGGAGACTTACCTCGCTCCGAAGTTCCATAACCGGCTCCCAAGCCATTCAAGCAATTCAAATTGATGCCCTATGTTCCAAAACTAGTCAATAAATGTGCAAGCCCATAAAAATATACTCTAATACTCACAACAATTCAATTTAAACAAATTCCGAACTCCGCTCGAAAATTCGGTAAAAATCACCCTCGGGCCCACGTGTCCAGATTCCGAAAATTATTAAATATAAATATTATCCATAACTCATATGGTCTATATCCAGAAATTCATCCAATTTCGTCCATGAATCGACCCTCAAATCAAGGATTTCTATTATCCAAACACGGATAAAAATAGAAACTAACAGAAATAATCATAGAGAAACATCAAAATAAAGGTCAGATATTTACCCCCTTGTTGAGACGAGTGCAACGGCGTGAAAATCACCTCAAACGGAACTCTAGAACTCAAAAGATATGCCCAAAATACTAAAATTATCGGTTTAAAACACTGTCCAGGCGATTTTTCTTCATCGCCTTCGCGAAAGACCTTCACGTTCGCGAAGAGAAATTTTTCGCGCTGACCGGTCAACCCAGAAATCCTTCTTCGCGTTTGTGGGACCTCTCTCGCGTTCGCAAAGAACAAATCTTCTCACCAGAAACTAGCAATTTTGTCCGACACGGAAATGGACATAACTCTCTCATACAACATTGAAATTCGACGATTCTTGTTGCTATGACTCCGTAATTACGATACGGATCTAATGGTTCAATCCAATCACAAATAAAAGGATGTTTGCTCAACATATTGCCCTTTATGCCCAAAGAAACGACGCTGAAACATCAAATAAGAGCGCGACACAACCTAAACACCTACGAAACACACCCGAGGCCCCCGGGACCCCGTCCAATCACACAAACTAGTCCCATAATATAACAGGACCTGCTCGAGGCCTCAAATCACATCAAACAACATCAAAATCATGAATCGCGTCCCAATTCAAGCTTAATGAACTTTAGAACTTCAAACTTCTACATTCGATTCNGAAGCGGTCGTGGCCTTATTTGAAATTTCCGCAGAAACGGAGAAAAGTCGCGGAAGCGGCTCGCATAAGCGGGAAAGTGACCGCAAAAGCGAAAAGAGCTGGGCAGATTTATGTTATTTCCTCCGCGAGCTAGGTCTTATTTTCACCATTGTTGAGCAACCTAGGGAGCGTTTTGACGAGGATTATAGCTCGTCAATTATCTCATCAAGCCGCACCTCCCTCAGAGTGGCCGTTTCCATCTCAGTTGCACGCTCAGACCCGAGAACGCGAATAGAATCTTCCAGTGTCACAGCCCCCGCCAAGGCCGTTACTCGGGCTCCTTTGGCCCTCCCTAACTCGGTCGCCTTCCCTTCCAATTCGTCGCCTTCTCCGCCAATTCAACACTTAGACCGGCGACCCTAGAGTCACTCTGCTCAAGCTCCGCCTGCAGGGCCACCACCTTCGTCTGAAGATCAACACACTCAGCCGCAACACCCTTGCCCACCTCAAGCTCTTCTTCCTTAGCCCTAAGCAGCCTCTCGAGTTCGCTGCATCTGCCCATAGACAGCATCAGGTCCTCCTCCTTCCGCTCTAACTCCTCCCTAAGGGACTGAGGATTGCCGCCCACCCTGAGTCGTACATGCATCTCACGGCACTTGTCACGGTATTGTTGGTATTTTAAAACCATTTT
>NW_017691080.1:0-359 GCF_001879085.1 Nicotiana attenuata
AATACAGTTCAAGTTTTGGCAATCAGGCGCCCACTTGGAGAATAAGGGAATACAGTTCCAGTTTCGTCAATCAGGTGCCTACCTGGAGAACAATTGAAGAAAGTTCAAGTTTCGGCAATCAGGCGCCCACCCGGAGAACAAGGGAATACAGTTCAAGTTTTTGCAATCAGGTGCCCACCTTGAGAACAAGGGAATACAGTTCAAGTTTTGGCAATCAGCTGCCCACCCGGGGAACAAGGGAATACAGTTCAAGTTTCGGTAGTCAGGCGCCAACCTGTAGAACAAGGGAATACAGTTCAGGTTTTGGCAATCAGGCGCCCACCTGGAGAACAAGGGAAGACAGTTCAAGCTTCAGATCG
>NW_017691080.1:4896-5632 GCF_001879085.1 Nicotiana attenuata
TCAGGCGCCCACCTGGAGAATAAGGGAATACAGTACGAGTTTTGGCAATCAGGCGCCCGCCTGGAGAACAAGGGAATACAGTTCATGTTTTGGCAATCAGGCGCCCACCTGGAGAACAAGGCAATACAGTTCAAGTTTTGGCAATCAGCCGCCCATCTGGAGAACAAGGGAATACAGTTCAAGTTTTGGCAATCAGGAGCCCACCTGTAGAACAACGGAATACAGTTCAAGTTTTGTCAATCAGGAGCCTACCTGGAGAACAAGGGAATACAGTTCAAGTTTTGGCAATCAGGCGCCCACCTGGAGAACAAGGGAATACAATCCAAGTTTCGGCTTTCAGGCGCCCACCTGGAGAACAAGGGAATACAGTTCAAATTTTGGCAATCAGGCGCCCACCTGAAGAACAAGGGAAAACAATTTAAGTTTTGGCAATCAGGCGCCCACCTGGAGAACAAGGGAATACAGTTCAAGTTTTGGTAATCAGGTGCCCACTTGGAGAATAAGGGAATACAGTTCCAGTTTCGTCAATCAGGTGCCTACCTGGAGAACAATCGAAGACCGTTCAAGTTTCGGCTATCAGGCGCATATCTGGAGAACAAGTTAAGAAAGTTCAAGTTTCGGCAATCAGGCGCCCACCCGGAGAACAATGGAATACAGTTCAAGTTTTGGCAATCAGGCGCCCACCTGTAGAACAAGGGAATACAATTCTAGTTTTGGCAATCAGGCGCCCACCTGG
>NW_017691081.1:0-769 GCF_001879085.1 Nicotiana attenuata
AAGCGGAAGACGGACCTTTCACAAACCCAAAATAGAGTAGCAGCTTCTATGATCTTGTTGTTGGGTTGGATTTCTAGGAGGGAGGGTAGATTCCCTAGTTATTTTCGGACGAGGGTCTGGTCACTGGAATGAAGATCTTTCCACCAGCATAGCAGTCTTGGGTGGATGTTGGTAACCATGGCGAATCTGGGGATTTCGTGTCTCATTATCTGCAAGATAGAAGGGTTAGAACCTACCCCCATCGGACTCGACTATTTAACATCAATAATTGGCATAAAAGAATTTAGTTCTCCAAATAAATGCACAGAACGTGATGATGTCCGTTTGGGTTTTAGGGAAACCCAATGGACATTGGACAAGGCTATCTTAAAGAGTCATTACACGGACAACATAACTGACTCGGCGAGGTTTGACCATGATGCATGCACAGTTAAGCAGAGTGGGGTTTTCTATGGGGTTTTAGACTGGTACCCTTGAGCGGACAACTCAAGGGGGAAGGCTCAGAACTATCGACGACACTATTGATCGACTAGTTTTACCGCAAATATGCCTTTCCGAATTTAGGGGGTAATGATATAGGAAGAGCGCAATAACTCATTATAAGTGTTGCTATGGTATTTGTTTGGCACGAGTGGAATATGATATTGAGCATAATTATGCAATAATTAAAGACATGTTGTCACGTATTTGCACGTTAAGAAAGCAGTAAATACAGCAGTTTTTCATAATTAAAAGTCAGTAGTAATGGAAAAGCAAAAAAGGAAAGACA
>NW_017691081.1:3056-5631 GCF_001879085.1 Nicotiana attenuata
AAGCATCGCGTTCGCGGTTGGTTGAACCCATTCGCGAAGAAGGTTTTTGGCGGAAGAATTATTTGTGCTACGCGAACGCGAGGGAAAGGCCGCGTTCACGATGAAGGTGCATCTGGGCAGATTTACAAGATTCAAAATGAGGGTTTTGAGTTCACATTATAAAATTGAAGTGGGAGCTCAGTAGAAGACGATTTTTAGAGAGATTCTTGCGTGGGTGTTTGGGGTAAGTGATTCCTATCTAATTTTGGTCAAATTCCATGATTATGTCTTTAATTCCATCATTTATTTTGTGATTTGGGGTGAAAAATTGGGGAAAATGAGGAAGAGTTCTTGGGCTAGAATTTTGAGGTTTTGAATGGGATTTTGTTATTGGATTTAAGTAAATTTGGTATGGTTAGACTCGTGAGTGAATGGGCTTTATTTTATGACTTTGTCGGATTTCGAGACGTGGGCTCGGGGTCGGGTTTGAGCCGATTTCATATTTTGGCTATAATTTCGTATTTTTTCTTGTGGAATTGATTCCATTAGCCTATATTGATTGTATTGTACTACTTGTAGCTAGATTTGGGACGTTTAGAGACTGATTCGAGGGGCAAAGACATTTTGGAGTAGAGTTCTGCCCGGATTGAGGTAAGTAACACTTTCAAACGTGGTTCTGAGGGTTCAAAACCCCGAATTATGTGTTATGTGATTGGTATTGAGGTGACGCACATGCCAAGTGACAGCGTGCGGGCGTGCACCGTGAGAATTGTGACCTGGTCGATTCCATGGCACTGTATAATGGTCCTATCTTGTTGATATCCGTGTTTTCATCATGTGATAAAAGTAATTGAGTTGTCGATCATGCTAGATAACATGTTTAGGCTTTATGTCGGTACTGTTGGGACCCATAGTGGTCGTTCCTTGTTGTCATCTTACTGATTTCATTGATATTTTGTACTCAGTCATATTCATTCATTTTATATCATATCTCAATCTTAGTTTTTATTTATTGATACATCATATCATTATTTCAGGTTAGTTTTCATGACATTGTGAGCCCGTGAGTGAGACTGGAGAGATTGATGACTGAGTGCGGCCGAGAGCCTGATTATGAGTGACAGTTATGGGATCGGGCTGCACGTTGCAGCGGTTATACTGATTTATGATAGCGCTTGGGCTGAAGGAGCCCCTCCGGAGTCTGTACACATCCCTAGTGAGCGCGGTTGATATTATTAAGTGATGCATCTTCCCTGGATGGATCTTGTTTGAAGCATTATATACCTGGAGATGGATCTTCTCCACAGGCTGGATTGGCCCTACTCGGTACTGGATGACTGATGGTCAGTGATGTATATATTCCGGGATGGATCTTCCCTGGGCAGTATGGGTTGTATGGGCCATATACAGTACCGAGTGATTGAGCATTTGAGAGTGCGAGCACATGAGGCTGTCAACATGGTGCATCACACAGAGCATGTGCATTGGCATGTAGAAGTAGAAGAGTTACATTCTTTCATATCACTCAGATTTGATCAATTCTTACTGTCTTGAGATATCTATTGAACTTGAAAGCATGCCTATGTTTCTACACTGTTATTTTCTATATTGAACTGTGCCGATTGAGTTCTTCACTACCTTTTAGTCTAAAGGTTGGATTTGTTACGTACTGAGTTGGTTGTACTCACGTTACACCCTGCACCTCGTGTGCAGATCCAGGTGCTTCTGGTCACGGCGGCTGCTGATTGAGGAGTCATATTCCGGAGACTATCAAGGTAGCTGCATGGCGTTTTCAGGCCTTAACTCTCCTTCATTATCTCTATCTGTATTTCAGTTCTTATTTCGTAGATATTGTAGTAGACTATATTGTGGAATAGATGCCCATGTACTCGGTGACACCCCGGTTTTGGGATAGATCGTATTGTATTGCGAATTTAATTCTGTTTCAAAAAGGTTTTTCTTAAAAATTAATTGCTTCCGTCTTTCTTTTCAAAATTTATACTGTGTTGAAATGTTGAGTAGTGGCTTGCCTAGTTCACGATAGGCGCCATCACGATGGTTGGTTTTGGGTCGTGGCATTTGGTAGTTGATCCTTTTTACTCTATGCGTTCGCATAAGCCAGTCTGTGATCGCGGAAGTGTGCCTTCTTCTTCTCAGCCGTTCGCAAACCTCTATTCGCGTATATGCCCTAATGAGGTGATGGCAAACTCATCAGGATAGGTACGGTTGTATGTGCTGTGACCATACCTCTCGTACAAATAGTCAAAGAGGATATAGGATTCTTTGAGGCATGTCAGTTCTGGATTCTTCTTCAGACCCATCATTTTGAGGAAACCCCTACCCTTGCAATTCTCAAGCATCAATAAACCTGGAGTTTCCCATACCAAACCGGCTAATCCTCTTATTTCCTCCAGCAAGGGTGTCATCTCACTTTCCCCGAAGCGGAAGACGGACCTTTCACAAACCCAAAATAGAGTAGCAGCTTCTATGATCTTGTTGTTGGGTTGGATTTCTAGGAGGGAGGGTTAGATTCCCGTAGTTATTTTCGGACGAGGGTCTGGTCACTGGAATGAAGATCTTTCCACCAGCATAGCAG
>NW_017691082.1:0-788 GCF_001879085.1 Nicotiana attenuata
GATTTGAATTTATGGGTTCTAAATTTTAGGTTAACGATATAAGGTGTTACTAACTGAGTTCTGAATTATATTTTTATACATATTTAGTGAGTTTTTTGAGACGTTTCTAGGGTCGGCCAAACCCGTACTTCGACTTCTAGCTCCGCCCCTGCAAGCATTCACTAAAATTCAGACTTTTCCTTCTTTAACATCTTGTGTGGGATATGATAACCAAGAAAATGTGTTGTGTTGCAAATTAATATGATCTGATGTTTCAAGAAAAAGAAAAGGTGTAGGGCATATATAATTATCACCTTATCAACATTTCATTTTCATATACTTAAATTTATATATAATGCCAATATTGCCTTATTCACACGTCTAACATGGACAACCACATAGAAATTATACAATCAATACGACAGTCGAACTCCTCTGAACTCATCTTGTTGTCAGTCTTTACTTCTGCGACAACCTCTACCTTCCCTATCTCCCTGTCCTGATAAAAGTTGGGCTGATTGGAAATGAATTATAACGAGGCGGACCTAGAATTTAAAGGTCGGAGGTGTACTTTTACTTTCAACTAAAATCTGCTTTTTATACAGGGTATCACTACTAATATATGAGTAATATCTAAGAACATATATATGTATTCATGAAAATTTCGCCGAACTTTCCAGGCGTCGGTGACTCCTCACTTGATAACATAGGTCCGCCTCTGCTTATAATGATCATATAGACTAAAAAGGTCTCGCCTGCGTACGAGCTATAGTTCGCGTTCACGGTAGGTCGAGGCGTAAGGTCCGCAC
>NW_017691082.1:4595-5631 GCF_001879085.1 Nicotiana attenuata
GGTGGCAGCAATTATTAATGAGTGAAAATAAGTTTTTGTTATAGATCTTAATCATACAGACCTATTCAGACCCATTAAGTGGTTGTGAAGTAAAAAAACAAACACTCCATGATTAAGATTCAAACTTAAAAACAAACGCACTTAATGTCTGAGACCTGAATGATTAAAATTCATTAAGGGCAAACAAATGAGGCTTAAGTCCTCTACAATAAAAAGTAAGATTGTACTATTGGCAACTCAAGTAGTGAAAGTTCTTTACAACTTCAAGATTCTTCCAATCAAACCGCCCCCAAGGGTGGCTTTGGTCTAGTGGTAAGAGCAATACTAATAATGTGTGGGTTAGTCGCACCTCACCCTGCCGCCGCAGACAAAAGCCTAGTATTTGTGAAGAAAGGTATAGGGGAGTGATTATTATTCACCAAGTTCCCAACCGTGCGTCAACTAGTCCATGAGGAATTTTGGTTATCAAAAGAAAAAAGATAATTTCTTGCAAATCTTAATAATAAGTAAGTAAAGCCTTGCCATGGCTTCACATTATGAAAACATCAAGAGACAAATCATGTTTGTCTGCACAACTAAACTAAGTCAATAAGAAATTAACAACCATGTTAAATCCTTGACATTAGACCAGAACCTTAACAATAACAAAACAACAACAAGAAAAAACAAAGACACAACGTGTAATAACAAAGTTCTAGAAATAAGATTAGACCAGAACCTTGATGTTCCAATTAAGACGTAAGAGTATCTTTTTTACTAGACTGGAAAAGGATAAGAAGGATTTCCATGAGAAAAAATCTGAACCATACAACTCAAAGTTTAATTCTATTAGGAAAAAGAGAAATGCAATAACAAACAACTTCAAGGAACAAAAATAATCAATCACCTCCACGCATCATTGCTGCCTGAATAACTATAAGACTTACACTACTTATATATTTTTTTTAAAAAAACGATTAATTCACTAACCTACTTTAGCAATATAAACTGTTTTACCATGACAAAAAGTTATCATACTTACGATAAGTAATTTACT
>NW_017691083.1:0-618 GCF_001879085.1 Nicotiana attenuata
GACCTAAAAACCGGGAGCTTTTTTCTTTCCAAATCCCGGCCAAAAATCGAGGATCTCCCGGCCAGAAAATTGAGGAGCTTTTTCTTTCCAAATCCCGGCCAAAAACCCGAGGATCTCCCGGCCAAAAAACCGAGGAGCCTTTTCTTTCCAAATCCCGGCCAAAAAACCGAGAATCTCCCTGCATAACGCAAGGAGCTTTTTCTTTCCAAATCCCAGCCAAAAACCGAGGATCTCCCTGGCATAACCCAAGGAGCTTTTTCTTTCCAAATCCCGGCCAAAAACCGAGGATCTCCCTGGCATAAACCAAGGAGCTTTTTCTTCCCAAATCACGGCGAAAAAACCGAGGATCTCCCTGGCATAACCCAAGGAGCTTTTTCATTCCAAATTCCGGCAAAACCCGAGGACCTTTTTTCTTTTCGTCCCGGCATAACCCGAGACCCTTTTTCCTTCCGGCATAACCCGGTCATTTTCTAGCATAACCTGGATTCATTCACAAGAATACACAATCCTAATTTGACTGCTTAGATATATGTCACAACTAACTCACGAAATTTCCTAGTGAAACTGGGCAGAAATTTCGTACGTTTCTTGTTTTTAGATATCTTAAGCAGGTTGACA
>NW_017691083.1:5180-5631 GCF_001879085.1 Nicotiana attenuata
AAATGAAAATCCCAAAGAAAACAAATCATGGTACCATAGGATCCCATTCCTTAAATATCCCGGCCAAAAAATCGAGCAGCTTTTTCTTTCCAAATCCCGGCCAAAAAACCGAGGATCTCCCGGCCAAAAACCAGAGGAGCTTTTTCTTTCCAAATCCCGGCCAAAAAACCGAGGATCTCCCGGCCAAAAATCGAGGAGCTTTTTCTTTCTAAATCCCGGCCAAAAAACCGAGGATCTCCCGGCCAAAAAATCGAGGAGCCTTTTTCTTTCCAAATCTCGGTTAAAAAACCGAGGATCTCTCGGCCAAAAAACCGAGTAGCTTTTTCTTTCCAAATCCCGGCCAAAAAATCGAGGATCCCCCGGCCAAAATACCGAGGAGCCTTTTCTCTCCAATCCCGGCCAAAAACCGAGGATCTCCCAGCTAAAACCGAGGAACTTTTTCTTTCGTAAA
>NW_017691084.1:0-760 GCF_001879085.1 Nicotiana attenuata
ATTTGGTAAAGTTTCGCAAATGCGATCCTCAGCTTCGCATTTCCCAAAGTAGCAGACCTGGGTTCGCAATTGCGAACCCTAGTTCGCAATTCGCACATCCGAGGCCCAGCAAATTTTATACTTAGTCGAATTTTCACCACTTTTCACCATTCTTTCAAAACCCAAACACCATAGGCGATTTTTCAAGAGCAAACTTCATCCCAAATCATTTGTAAGTTGATTTTTACTCAATTCTTTCAACTTTTAACATCATTAAACATGTTTTCCACTTGAAATCAAGGATTTTCATGGATGCAATTGGGGTTTTGGGGTAGAACCTAGGTTTTCTATAAATTGGAAAGTTGGACCTCGAATTGAGGTCCGATTTCAAAACAAATTATATATTTAAACTCGTGGGGGAATGGGTAACCAGATTTTGGTTCGAACCTCGAGTTTTGACCACGTGGGCCCGGGGGCGTTTTGGGAAATTTTGAGTAAAACTTTGGGAAAATCGTTTTATGCATTCAAACTAATTCATATAGTGTTTGCTAAAGTAATTGAGCAATTTTTGATTAGATTCGAGCGAATTGGAGGTGGAACCGCGAAGTAAAGCAATAGTTGAGGATTAAGTGGATTTCAAGGCTTTGAGGTAAGTGTTTGGTTTAACCCTAGCTTGAGGGAATGGGAGTTGAATCTGTTGTTAATTGCTATGTGATCGAGTACGAATGTATAGGCATGGTGACGAGTATCTATACATTGGTGTCTAGCATGACCGTGAGTC
>NW_017691084.1:4781-5631 GCF_001879085.1 Nicotiana attenuata
GATGTGTATTGATTACCGACAGTTGAACAAGGTGACGATAAAGAACAAGTATCCATTGCCGAGAATTGATGATTTGTTTGACCAGCTTCAGGGAGCAAAGGTGTTTTCAAAGATAGACTTGAGATCTGGCTATCATCAGCTGAAGATTAGGGCGTCTGATGTCCCTAAGACAGCATTCCGCACTCGGTATGGGCACTATGAGTTTTTAGTCATGTCGTTTGGTTTGACCAATGCCCCAGCAGCATTTATGGAGTTGATGAACCGAGTGTTCAGGCCATATCTAGACTTATTCGTGATAGTCTTTATTGATGACATCCTGGTGTACTCTCGCAGCCAGGAAGAGCACGAGCAGCACCTCAGAGTGGTTCTTCAGACTCTGAAAGATAGTCAATTATATGCTAAGTTTTCGAAGTGCGAGTTCTGGTTGAGTTCGGTTGCATTTCTGGGTCATATTGTATCAGCAGAGGGTATTCAGGTGGACCCGAAGAAGATTGAGGCAGTCAAGAATTGGCCTCGACCAGCTTCAGCGACTGAGATTCGGAGTTTCTTGGGGTTAGCAGGTTATTACCGTCGGTTCGTGGAGGGATTTTCTTCTATTGCAACCCCGATGACCAGATTGACCCAGAAGGGTGCCCAGTTCAGATGGTCAGATGAGTGTGAGGCGAGCTTCCAGAAGCTCAAGACAGCTCTGACCACGACACCGGTGTTGGTTTTGCCCACAGGTTCAGGGCCTTACACGGTCTATTGCGATGCTTCCCGTATTGGACTTGGAGCAGTATTGATGCAGGATGGCAAGGTTATTGCTTATGCTTCGAGACAGTTGAAGGTCCACGGGAAAAACTTATCCGGG
>NW_017691085.1:0-722 GCF_001879085.1 Nicotiana attenuata
CGTCTAAACGCACCAAAGGTTTCTCCTATAAAATTTTATTGCTAAATTTATTTCTTTGAAATATGTCCTATTCCTTTTTTTTTTTTGTTGTCAAAAAAGTCAAAATAATTTTTTAGGGAAAATAAAAAGTTTTTCAAGAAGATTTTCAAAGTGTTTAGCAATTCCTAATTTAAATAACAAAGAAATAAACTAATTGTAACTACATAAACTTATGAAGAGTAAAAATAACTGATGTAAGTGTTAAAAAGAAAAATATAACATTCCTAAATTTTGTAACATAAATAAAAGAAAGTGAAAAATACATTCCTAAAATCTAACGATAAATAAATGAGAAAAAAAATACTATTTAGGAAATAATCAAACTGTCTTCAATTTCTTAAAATCTAAGTCTAAGTTAAACAAAAGAGAAATGTTTTTTTCAAGAGGTAATCAAATTGTTTCCCGTTATCTATTTATATTTATATTTATATTAAAAACACGAACGCCATAGCAAAAATATCATTCGCCTTTTTTGTTCATTAAAAATAGCTTTCACATTGGATAAATTTGTGAGTTAATTATTAGTTTAAAATCAACTAAAATATTAATTATTAATCTTTCCTTATTTAAACTATGTAGAAAATCTAAATATTTTAGGAATTCAAAAACAACTATGATTTTCTTTACATAAATTCTTTCCTTATTTGAATTATGTAACATAATTTTATTCCTTCCATTATATT
>NW_017691085.1:4711-5631 GCF_001879085.1 Nicotiana attenuata
TCTTGAGGAAGTTGTAGTGGTGCATGAAACAGAATTTAAAGCAAATCCCACAGTTCTGAATAGAGAGAGACTTCGAAGAGTGCAGGCAGAATTGATCAAGGTACTAGCATTAGAGGAAAAATACTGGAGGCAGAAATCTGGAATGAATTGGTTCAAGGATGGTGACAGAAACACAAAGCTCTTTCATGCTCAAGTTAGAGGTAGAAGAAAGTGGTTACAGTTAAATAGAATTCAAAACAGTGAGGGAAACTGGATTGAACAAGATGAAGAGATTGCAGTGAAAGCTGTAAAATTTTATGAAGACCAGTTCAAGGAAATTTCACCTTCTACCTCATTTGATATTATAAACCATGTGCCAACCTTGCTTGATGAGGAGAAGAATTCCTTGCTAATAGCACAACCAACTAAGGAAGAGGTTAAGAGGGCAGTATATGGTCTAAATGGAGATAGTGCTGGGGGACCTGATGGTTTTACAAGTAAATTCTACCATAGCTGTTGGGATATAATAGGGGATGATGTATATGATATGGTGAGAGCTTTTTTTGATGGACATGAACTGCCTAAATGTGTGACTCATACCAATTTTAGTTACTATTACCAAAGAAGAAGGAAGTGTCTACATTCTCTGATCTAAGACCAATAAGTCTCAGTAACTTCAGTAATAAGGTGATGTCAAGAGTGATTCATGAGAGAATGGTAGAGCTGCTGCCAACCTTGATCTCAGAGGAGCAAGCAGGTTTTGTGAATGGTCGAAGCATTGTGGAGAATATCCTACTTGCACAGGAAATCATAACTGACATGGTAAGATGTGATACATGAATGACGACGGTAGATCAAAATATGACAGTATTACAAAATCTATAGTCAAGTGAAGGAAGAAACGAGAAGTGACAGGCCTTAGGAACAAAAAAAACGTATAG
>NW_017691086.1:0-5630 GCF_001879085.1 Nicotiana attenuata
AGGTGTGTCCCGGAGGGAGAGCAATTGAGTATTTTGGAGGCTTGTCATTCCTCCCCCTATGGTGGCCATCATGGAGGGGTGAGGATGGCTTCGAAAGTTCCGAGTTGTGGTTTTTATTGGCCAACCTTGTTCAAAGATGCATGTGATCTAGTGAAAAGATGTGATCAATGTCAACGAGCGGGCGGGATTTCCAAGAAAGATGAGATGCCTCTGAACACAATTCTTGAAGTTGATATCTTTGATGTATGGGGTATCGATTTTATGGGCCCTTTTGTTAGCTCGTGCGGGAACACTTATATTCTTGTAGCGGTTGATTATGTGTCAAAATGGGTTGAGGCCGTGGCCTTTCCCAACAATGAAGCTAGGAGTGTGGTGGCATTTCTAAAAAAGAGCATTTTCACAAGGTTTGGTACACCCCGGGCAATTATTAGTGATGGAGGATCGCATTTTTGTAATAGAGCTTTTAATCCTTGCTTTCCAAGTATGGTGTCAACCACAAAGTCTCTATACCTTATCATCCTCAAGCAAGTGGCCAGATTGAAGTGTCTAACAGGGAGATCAAGAGTATTTTGTCCAAAACTGTCAATGCCAATAGGACCGATTGGTCTAAAAAGTTAAATGATGCTCTATGGGCTTACCAGACCGCTTACAAGACCCCAATTGGTATGTCACCGTATTGGTTGGTGTTTGGGAAAGCATGTCATCTACCAGTGGAGTTGGAGCATAAGGCCATGTGTGCCTTGAGAAAGCTGAATCTTGAGTGGGATGTTACGGCTAATCTTTGTGTTGAACAACTTAATGAACCGGATGAATTGCGATTCCATGCATACTCTAGTTCGTCCTTGTATAAGGACAAGATGCAGAACCTTCATGACAAATATGCTCGTGGAAAGGAGTTCAAAGTTGGTGATTTGGTGCTCTTATTCAACTCTCGTCTAAGGTTATTTCCGGGAAAGCTGAAATCAAAGTGGACTGGGCCATTTCAAGTTGTGTGTGTGACCCCGTTTGGTGCTCTAGATTTGAAGAATAAAAATGGTGAAGTCTTTAGAGTGAATGGGCACCGTGTCAAGCATTATCTTGGGAAGTTCAATGATAGCCATGTGGTGGCTGTTGTTCATTTCAAATGATGTGATGGTAACTCGCGTCGTGCCGCGACGTTAAATCAGGCGCTTCTTGGGAGGTGACCCATGTGTTTTTCTTTTTGTTTTCTTTGATTTTCTTGGTAGTATAGGATTGATTTTTGGGCTAACTGGTTGTGAGATGTTTCAGGATTGAGTTGATGCAGTGCACGACATAATTGAAGAAATTGCACAGTCTCTGAAGTTTGCAGTGCGGCCGCACTACATTTTGTGCGGTCCGCACTGGTGAAGGGTAACAAAATTGCTCTCTGAAGTTTGCCACCGTGGCCGCATTACATTTTGTGCGAACCACGGTGGACCTCTGCGGCCGCGGTCTGTTTTGTGCGGACCGCAGAGGTTGCCTTCTCAAACTTTTTCTAAACAAACCCAGCGCGGACCACGGTCCATTTTGTGCGGCCGTGCTGGTAGGTGAGAATGGGCCCCAGGACTTTCTCTATAAATAGACCCCAAGGGCCTCCTTTTACCCTTTTCGAGCCCTAAACTCTAAGAGCCCCCTTTTACTGTTCATCTTGAGCATTTTCACCGTAACCCTTGCTTGACATTGATTATTGCACTTCATCTCATTATCTGGTAACATTTCACTTAATTCATCTTTGTTTACTTGTGTAATTTAATTTTATTTTCATAGTTCTTAACTGGTAGTTCTTCTTCTCCCCTTATTTCTCTAATTGTTAGATTAGGTTAGTTTAAATGGCAATTTTTGGGGACTTGGTGAGTATAATTGGCAAGAGTTTAGCTCAGTACTTGGAAATCCCAGGTACCGTTCCTGATTGGTTGACTGCTGGGGTGAAGATATTGAGGAGGACCCTGAACTTTGAGGCTAGGGGCTGGGAGACCTTTGCATGCAGCCAGCACAGGTCCCACAATCAATAGAGGATGCTTCGAAGGAAATTCTGGAGAACCAGAAGTAAATCCTCGACACTTAGGATGCATTGACAAAGGCAGTGAATTCACATAGCAAGGCTCTCAAGGAGCTTGCTAAGGAGCATGTGAAGCTGCGGAAGACACGAGCCTCCAAGGAATCCGTGAAGGAGCTGCGGGCAAGTGTTGATAGAAGGCAGACCAGCTGCCTTTGGACCTGTTGCTAGATGATCCAGTCCTAGCAGCTCATCCACAGCTGGAGCAGACCTAGAGGCCTCCGAAGAGGAGGAGGACTATCCCTAGAGCAGATGATGCCATCATCCAGTTGGCGGACCCACCAGAGGCTTCATCCAGCCAGCCACAGGATGTACCAGTTTCAGAGCCGGTCCAGGTCAAGGCCCAGGTCCCAGCAGCTGAGGAGCAGACCACTTGGGACCAGTATGAGGTCCCCGAGCACACAAAGGACACAGGGACCACCCATGATCCTATGCAGACGGACACGGCTTAGGGATCCCTCTATATCCTTTTTCTATCTTTATTGGTGCTTATTTGGACTAGTTGGCATTGAGGACAATGCCATCTTTTATTCGAGGGGGTGCGCCCTTCATTTTTGGATGACTGTATATATTGATACTATTTTATGCTTTCTTGATTTTCACTTGGTCTGTACATAATTTTATATTTAGTTACTTTTATCTCACTTTTTATCTTTCCTTTTGTCTGTATATAAAGTTACACTTCATTGTATATATTCATCATATCTATTGTATATTCAAATCCCCTCTTGTATATATTTATTCTATTTTCCGCAAAAACTTTTTGTTTTTAGCTTCTTAGTTGTGATTCGTAGCTTCTTGTTTTTGAAATTTGCAATAAGCCTTTGGTTTTCTTAATGCCACGGTTCTTTCCAAAGGTGGAGTGTTGTGTGAACCGGGTGGCTCTTCCCAATGATAGATGGTGTGACAACCTTCTTAAGGGTTTGAGTTCGTTTTTGTTTTTTGTTTTTGGTAGTTTGTAGTTAAGGGTACCTCAAGAAAAGCTTCACTTGGGCCTAGCACATTTTCCTTTGATGCCATGGTCAAAGATAAATTGTTGTGTTTAGGATGGTGAAAGTTGTGGCCTTGAGACTCTTGTGTTGACCGACAATCATCAAATGGTTTTTCGGACCATTGTGTGCTCAAATCTATCTAAGGTCGTTGTGGGCCCCCGACTCGATGTCTTTAGCAATCCCTTAGCTTGTGTGGTGAGAAATCGAATTGTGAGTCCAAGTCCCGAGCCATTGGTCTAGAACATACCCAGAATGTTTGTTGAGGCGAAATCTTAAGTGAAATTTGACTTGAGAAGTGATTATAGGCTCTCATTGATCCAAATGATAGTTGAACAAATTCCATAGCCTACCAATGATATGATCCCTAGTTAACCCTTTTGAGCCTTAGACCTTTTTCTTTCAAGAACCATGTTACAAGCTATACCCGTTCTAAAAGATACCCTCTCTTGGCACCCGATCATTCCTTGAGCACATGGCAAAAGTATAAGTTTTGGGGGGGGGGGGGAGAGACGAGGATGACGACAAAGTGGTATAAGGCACAAAAATGAAGAAAAGGAAAGGCAATGAAAAAGAAAGAAAAGCAAAAAGACAAAAAGAATGCAAAATGTGAGAAAGAATAAAAAGGGATTCAAGAAAAGTCAAAGAAAGAAAGGTGTGAAAAGTTGAAAAAGCATAAAAGAACTGAAATGCATAAGAAAGAGTGACAATGGGTCTCTCTAACCCCTTGGAAAGAGGTAAAATGACTCAAAGAGTCAAGTGAATTGTGCCAAATGAATCAAAAGAAGTGCTTAAGGGAAGATGGAACCCACTTAGACCAAAATATTTCCTACCCTGAACCAAAAGCCTTCACAATGACTCCACAAAAGCCCTATATGATCTTGAGTTGAATGAAGCTTATATTAGTGGATACTTACATAAGGGGCAAGCATATGGTACCTAGAGCAAAACTTGTGACCTTTTCTTGAGAGATATGAGTGAATTCCCATTAACCTCGATTTGTGTGTCAAAACTCTAAAAAGGTGAGGTTTGCTTAGGGAGAGTTGAGGATGTGTGAGTTTGGGTTCCCCAATGACTAAAGTAATTGAAAGAGTTCGTTGATATGTTGAGTCAACTCTTGATGCTCTTGTGTCACAATTGATCCATGGTTTTTCAAAGGTTAAATGTTGTTAATGATGCATTCGTATTGAGCGCAATTGTTAGTCCCAATTGATGCTTGTTGAGGTTACTTTAGGATAGCTGGAAATTCTTGGATGTTACCTTAAGGGATGGGTCTTATTTTATTTGCTTGGGGACAAGCAAAGGCATAAGTTTGGGGGAGTTGATAAGTAGGGATTTTAACGTGTTTTATGCTTTTTCTTGCTTACGCTTTGTTTATAAATTCTTACAAAATAGTCCCAAAAGGCTCATAAGTTGTGCTTGATTGCAGGTTTGATCGACAAAGTGACGAAATGTCAAAGTTTGGCTCAAAAAGGAGTGAAACCTGCTCAAGTACCAAAGACAAGAAAACTCAGAGAACAAGCCTAGTGCAGACAGCGCAAAGTCAAATGCGGCCGCACTAGATGGCTCAGAGAGTTGACAAAAGTGGGCTTCAGACAAAGCGGCCGCGGTACATATTTAGCGATCCGCGGTAAAGGCTCCGCGGCGGCACTACTTTTTTGTGCGATCCGCGGACAAGAGATGGAATTATGCCAAGTCCAAGCAATGCGGTCCACGGTCGTTATTGTGCGGACCGCGCCAGCTGCCTCCGCGGCCGCGGTCCATTCTACGCGGTCCGCGGAGCCCAAGTTCAGAGAGCCCAGAATTGAAGTCAAAGAGCCTAGTGCGGCCGCGGTCCATTTCATACGGCCCGCACTGACCCCGTAGGGGTATTTTTGTCCAGTTTTTTCAGCCTAGTATAAATAGAACATTTTACCATTTTTAGGTCATCAGTTATTTCCAGAACGTAGTTGCGCTCGTGAGAACATCATTTGTAGCCATTTTTGGCATCTTAGCTTCAAATTAATGATAGATTCTTGTACTTTAATTTAGTATTTAATTAATATGTCTTGTTCTTCATCTGTTTCTCTATTTTCTTGTTCAAGCATGAGTAGCTAAACCCATTAGCTAGGGTTGTGGCTCAACCCTAGTGTGGGTAATTGATGGGTGTTGCCATCTAGGGTTAGATTGATTATGGGTGTTTGCTATTTGGGTTGATTTTATGTTTTAATCTATGGATTGGTGGTTGCAAACACTGATTTATGCTTTGTGGATTTGACTCTTCTTGAGAAAGAGAGTCTAAGTCTCCAAGATTGACCCAACAAGAAATTGGGATGGACTCATGAGAAATGATAGTCCCAATTAACGGGTGAAACCTCGAGAGAGTAATCACCCTACTTGAACCCTAGTTGCTTGATCTAATCTGCCTACCCATTTGGTCTCGAGAGAGTCAAATGGGGAAAATAACTCTCTATACCGAGACGTGTGAGAGTCGGTACAGTTGTGCAACGGTTATAGCATAAGCCCCAATTATTTCAATCGAACCTTAGTAACATCTACTGGTCAATTAGCCACCTAGGTGATGTCACGACCCTAGTGCCCTTCTT
>NW_017691087.1:0-315 GCF_001879085.1 Nicotiana attenuata
CTAACACCGTTGCACTTGACATGTCACAATGCCTTGGCCTCGAAGGCGGCATCCGTAAGGCGCCTAGTTGCGATGTCGTCGTTCCACGTGGCCTAGTGTGACAGGCATGTCGGGCCCTCTAATTGTGATATTATCGCCGAGCGCGGCTTGTAGTTATTGGTCAACGCTTTTGCCCGCGAAAAATACATAAGATCAAAAGAGGAATCGCGGAGAACGGATAAACGAGCGTAAAGTTACGTCGTTTTAAGGTTTTACACTTTCGGACCTGGAGCGGAAGGAGGAAAGGTAATAAGGGAATTTAGAGTGCAAGGAATG
>NW_017691087.1:5271-5630 GCF_001879085.1 Nicotiana attenuata
TAAATAGAGTTTAAGTACAATAGTAATAGATTTTTTTTTTAAAATGAAATAATAATTTATTTTAAAAGAAAATAATTAGGGAAAAAAAAGGAAAATATTTGAAAGGTAGATATTGTAAATCACGACCTTACGGGCCTAACACCGTTGCACTTGACATGTCACAATTATAGGGAGATGGTGACTTAGCCACCAAGTAATAAACCCTACAATCTCTCTAAATATAGACATTCACCATAAATAAAATTCTATTTATAACACTCCCCCTTGAATGTCTATTCGACAGATAATGTGCCTCGTTAAAACCTTAACTAAAAGAAAACCCAATGGGAAAAAAATTCTAGAAAAGGAAAAAGAGCACA
>NW_017691088.1:0-5630 GCF_001879085.1 Nicotiana attenuata
ATCTGAGTGCCTCTGGGGCTACTGACATGAAATGCATAATACATATATATATACATAAGCTTTTAAAAACATACGCCTCTGTGGGCATCATCATCATCATCATATCATACCCGGCCTCAAAGAGGACTCGGTAAAAACATACCCGGCCATCATAAGGCTCGGTAGAATCGTACCCGGCCACGTGGAGCTCGGTAAACCCAACTGATCAGTGGTTGCACAATAGGTGCCATACCCGGCCGACTATAGCGCGGCTCGGTAGAGTAAAGTAGATACATATATAATGCATGCTGGACTCATGGAGTCACGTTCTAAACCTTTTGGAGTGACATAAGGTCATTGCACCATCGATTAACATTATGGACATCATACCATCAATATGAACTTCACTAGGACTCAAGGATCATATATACTTTCTTGGAATAACTTTATAAGGAAAGAATAACATGGACAACCTTAGTTGCTAGGAGTAGATTCATTATGAAATAGCGTATCGTTTATGTTCGTTTCACTTTAGATCATGCCAAAAGAATGAAGGAAGAGCCTAAACATACCATAAACATGTTGAGTCCTTAATACCTTCTAAGCAACTCTTCAAACAAGTCAACTCGATCTATCATAGCATAAGGAGATTCAAAATCAGTGTTGAGCAAAGGCTAAGTCTGTAACTTAAGCTAGTAGCTCGTCTACGTAAATTCGGGCAGCATCTCCCTTGTAACAAGGGCCTCCTCCAATACCATATACCAACAACAACAGCCAGGGAAGTCCATCAACCTATAAATATCAATAACAAGACACCATATAACAACAACAAGTCACAACTACTTCACGACGAGCGGCAAGCTCCGATTGGAATCCGTATAACCCATATCACCCCTTATAGACTTCTTACATTAATTTAACAGTATCATTAACATGATAATGAAGTCATTCATCAATGATTCCATCCTTATACCATATATTTATAACAAAGGAAACAATCCTCAACTCCAACTATCTTCAATTAGTAGTTTTATTCACTAGTTCATGTCTACTCCATCCATTTAACTTAATCAACATCAAGATAACCTTAAGAACATGCAAGAACACAATACACACAACTCCTATAGTAACTTCAAGTCGAAATTCAAGTTATATTCAGCTCACAACAACCCTCAATAGCAATACAACACCATAGAAGTGACTTAAGCTAGTCCAAGTACTATCTTGTAGTTTATCATCCTAACAACTTAACCAACATACAAGCAAGCTTAAGAACAATTAGTAGGATGTTATACTCACCTTATACAGCGGCAACAACTTGGAATTTCATCCAAATACAGCCCACAACAATCCTCAATGACAACACAACCTCAAAGAGGTGTTGTTCTTCACTAGAACTAAGTTTTGATGTTGAAATATGGTGTAATCACTTTGGAATCACTTCAAACCCTTGTGGAATCTGTTTAGAAGGGTTAGGAGAAGTTTGGAGACGAAGTTGAGTTGAAAATAAGTGAAAAATAGGCGTCCAAATCGTTTATAAATTGAAGTAGGTCAACCACCGCCTAAGTGGGTCCCATTGGGAGCTGCTTGCGCGGTCTCGCGAAAACACGAATATCTCTCTACTATGATGTTGTATTGATGAACGGTTTAATGCGTTGGAAATTAGACTCGTAGATCTTCAATTTGATATGTAGATCATCCATTGATTCCAAGTATATTGGGAGAAAAGTGCATCTACATTTGACCTAAATTTCAGCACATTATGAATGCAACTTGTGATGACCTTTGCTAACTTTTGTTCCATAACTCGTTTGACTTAAAAACATTACACACGACTATCATACGACTACAATAACTCATAAATTAACCTCCTCATCATGTTAATCACCCTAGTCTCACCCCAAAATAATATGTTATAACATTCCAAACTTGTCGATTTTTGACGAAACTTATTTTCTTCAATTCGTTTAGCGACTAAGCTTTCCAACCCTTTTGGTACTTGTTATTCATGATCTTAAATATTTGTAACTTCCAAGGTAACATGATTAACTTACTTTATTTGCTTCCAAATATAATCTCATTTTCGAGCTTACATCAATGACTTACGACGTACTCTCACGTATGAAAACTTGGGGTGTAACAAAAGTGACCACTCCCTATCATCCACAAGTATTCTGTCCAAAATGGTGAATGCTAATAGGACCGATTGGTCGAAGAAACTGGATGATGCTCTTTGGGCTTATCGGACGGCTTACAAGACTCCAATTGGTATGTCTCTGTATCAGTTGGTGTTTGGTAAAGCTTTCCATCTTCCAGTGGAACTTGAGCACAAGGCTATGTGGGCATTGAGGAAGTTGGACTTGGAATGGGATGTTGCAGCAAATCTCCGAGTAGAGCAATTGAATGAGCTTGATGAGTTTAGATTTCATGCTTACTCCGACTCGTCTTTGTACAAGGACAAGATGAAGTACCTCCATGACAAGTATGCTCAGGGTAAAGAATTCAAGGTGGGTGACATGGTTCTTCTTTTCAACTCCCGGTTGAGGTTATTCCCGGGAAAGCTCAAGTCTAGGTGGAGTGGTCCATTTGAAGTTGTTGGGGTGACCCCATTTGGTGCTATTGATCTCAAGAACAAAAATGGTGAAGTTTTCCGAGTCAATGGGCATCGTGTGAAGCATTACTTGGGGAAGATTGATGACAGCCACGTGGTGGCACTCCTTCATTTGAAGTGATATTGTGGTAAAATGCGTGGTGCCGCGATGTTAAATCAGGCGCTTCTTGGGAGGCAACCCATGTCTTTTTCGTTCTTTTCATTTTTCCGTTGTAGATTAGGATTTTTCAACTCATGGTTTGTGAGATGTTGCAGGGTTGATGTTGGACCAGTGCAGGGCAAAAGAAGCAAAATTTTAAGGTCTCTGAAGTTTGCCTATGCGGCCGCGCACCAAAACAGTGCGGTCCGCGTAGGCTGGTGAAATGGGAGCTGAGTCTCTGAAGTTTGCTGCGCGTTCCGCGTGACATTTTTGTGCGGTCCGCGCGGGAGAAGCCCAAATTACATACTCTCTGAAGTTTCCCATGCGGCCGTGCACCAAAACAGTGCGGTCCGCGTGGGTTGTTCAGGCAATTAAGGATGCTGAAAAATCCAGCGCGATCCACGGCCATTTCTGCGCGGCCGCGCTGGTGGGTAAGTAATGGGTCTCACAATGTTTTCTATAAATAGAGACCCTAGGCTTCATTTTAACCTTTTCGCCAATTTTCTACCTGAGCTCTCAAATTTTCACTGTGCATCAAAACAACTTGCTTCAAGTAGTTAAAACTTTCACAACCCCTGGTATCATTCCTCACTAATCTCATTCATAGTTTATTTTATTTTATTTTGCTTCCTGTTAGTATAACTTCTTATTTTCTTCTTTCTCTCTTAGTTTTACCTGTTAGGGTAGATTTTGTGTGTTTATGTGAAACAATGGGCATGATTTCTTGATTAGTAACTGAGTAGGGACAAGTAGGACCCATAATTTGAACAAATAAATTGGATTTAAATGAAAATCCCCATCCTCAGTTCATTATTTGCCCTACGCGGCCGCGCGTCCCTTCTGCGCGGTCCGCGCCAGCCTAGCGCGGCCGCGGTCCAAAACAGTGCGGACCGCATCGGTGAGATTCAGAGAGGGGTGTCTCTGGAACATCTTAAGCGCGGTCCGCGCTACAGTTTTACGCGGTCCACGCTACCCAGCGCATCCGCGTGGCTCTTTTGCGCGGTCCGCGCCCCTTCTATTCTGCAACCCTGTTTCTAACCCATGCTTTCAACTGTACCATCCAATTCACTGCATATGCTTCAACTAACAATGTTAGACTTTTCTTTGCAGATCATGGTTAAGCAACGAGGAGGAAAAGAACAACAACCCGGGAGGGGTGGTTCCTCCCGAGGGGGAAAAGGAAAGCGGGTTGTTAAACTCACTCCCCAGACTCGGGAGAATATCAAAAAGACCCGCAAGATAATACGGGAAGCTAATAGAGCTGCCTCCCACTCTTCGGGGAGTGAGTATGCACCATCCCGGAGTATTACTTCTGAATCTGCTCCCACTCACATGTCTCTCTCGCTCCGATTGCATGACTCTCCTTCAACTTCACCTACCTCCAAGGGACCAGCTGATAAAAACCTCAAAAAACCGATGAATGTAGTTTTGGACTCGTCTGATGAGTCCGAAGATAGAAGTGAGGCACAATACTCCACCTCCCCCACAGCTTCATTATCTAGGGAGAGTGCAGGATATGGTGAGGGGGGTGAGCCCCAAGTTGGTGGTGTTGATAGAACAAGAAAACCGGAAGCATGGGCTGATAGATTTGTAAGTGAAATAGCCTTCCACAGATTTCGAGAGTGGTGGCCCAAAAGAAAATTGATTCCGGAGAGGCAATTTATTGACTCTGATCTTCTTCCTCTAAACCCACATGTGCAAGCACAATTCCGTACTAGAGAGGGTTGGGGGTTCTTCAAGGAACGTTGCATAGTCGCAAATGAACATATGGTGAAAGAATTTTACTGCAATGTTTATCATGTAGTGAAAGACTCAAAGGCGACACAAGTGAGGGACAAAGTGGTGATGTTTGATGGGAAGTCTCTGAATGAATTTTTGGGGTTCAACAAAGAGGACGAAACCCAATACTTAGAAAAGCTGGCACTGAAAGAAGAGGTTCGCCCGTGGTTGGCCCAGCACTTGGCAGCCCCGGGCACTGTCCCAGTTTGGTTGAAAGCAGGAGAGAAGATTCTGAGAAACACGTTCAGTTTTGAAGCAAAGGGTTGGTTGACCTTCGTGTGTAGTAGGCTTGAGCCCTCCACTCATGATCACACAGTTCCTATTCCTCGTGCAGTGTTAGTGGCTTCTATTATGGCTGGTTTTCCTCTGAATGTGGGCAACATCATGTCAAGGGTGATTTCTACTGTCGGGCAGGAGACCAACACAAACTACCCCTTCCCGAACACTCTTTCCCTGTACTTTAGAGAATTGAAGGTGAAGAAGAAGAGGTTTGATGTCCAGGTAGATCCAGTGGCCCCCTACTCATGGTACAGTCAGTTGGGTCCCGACAACCCAAAGAGGTCCAAAAAGCCTCAGGCATCCACTTCCACCGCACCTGGCCAGTCTGAGGAGCCAGCGGTTATTGAGCAGTCCACTGAGCCTTCCACCATCCCTGCTACCAGTGAGACATTGCCTCAGGGCCCTTCTACTATTGCTGGTCCATCTACTGCAGCAGACCCGGATGTCCCTTCATCGAAGACTCACCGGTTCACTGCCCACCAGCTTGCTCAGTCTCTAGCCAGTTTGAACAACTGGATGTCAGCTGCGACATCCAAGTTGTCAAACTTGGCCACTGTAGTTCAGGCACAGTCAGCCCCTTCCACAGTTGAGATCCCTCCTTCTATTGAGGAGACACTGAAGAAGATCCTGGCCAACCAGGAAAAGATGATGGAGACACAGAATGCCTTGGCTAAGGCAGTTGGAGCACACAGCACAGCATTGGGTAAACTAGCTAGGGAGCACAGGAAATTGAGGAAGCAAAAGGCTTCCAAGGAGTCAGTGATGAAGTTGAGGGAGGATGTGGATAAGCTTTTGGCGGATCAGATGCCACTTGACTTACTCTTCGGGGAGCCAACTGTAGAT
>NW_017691089.1:0-358 GCF_001879085.1 Nicotiana attenuata
AGGCGACTAGGGAATGGAGGCCCTATGTCTAAAAAGGCACAACTCAGGGATTGGAGCCCTGATGTTGGCAAAAGGCGACTACGGAATGGAGGCCCTATGTCTAGAAAGGCACAACTCAGGGATTGGAGCCCTAATGTTGGTAAAAGGCGACTAGGGAATGGAGGCCCTATGACTAAAAACTCAACTCAGGGATTGGAGCCCTAATGTTGGTAAAAAGACGACTAGGGAATGGAGTCACTATGACTAAAATCTCATCTCAGGGATTGAGCCCTAATGTTAATAAAAAAGGCGACTAGGGAATGGAGGCCCTATGTCTAAAAACTCAACTCAGGGATTGGAGCCCTAATGTTGGTAAAAA
>NW_017691089.1:5251-5630 GCF_001879085.1 Nicotiana attenuata
CTCAACTCAGGGATTGGAGCCCTAATATTGGCAAAAAGGTGACTAGGGAATGGAGGCCCTATGTCTGAAATCTCAACTCAGGGATAAAAGCCCTAATGTTAGTAAAAGACGACTAGGGAATGTGGGCCCTATGTCTAAAAACTCAACTCAGGGATTGGAGCCCTAATGTTGGCAAAAGGCGACAAATGAATGGAGGCCCTATGTCTAAACACTCAACTCGGGGATAGGAACCCTAATGTTGGTAAAAAGGCGACTAGGGAATGTAGGCCCTATGACTAAAAACTCAACTCAGGGATTGGAGCCCTAATGTTGGTAAAAGGCGACTAGGGAATGGAGGCCCTATGTCTAAAAACTCAACTCAGGGATTGGAGCCCTAGTG
>NW_017691090.1:0-564 GCF_001879085.1 Nicotiana attenuata
CGTATTGGTTTTTACCACGGTTCGAGGAGAGTATACATTTCAGGAGGGGCACTGTATTTTGACTTTTGGATACTTCATTGGTAGTCTGGCACTCCCCTGGTTGATCGATTGTTGATGTTCAAATTTTTCTATGTGGCACAGAAGAATATTAGAAGTATTTCTCGTGGCATGATCGTATATAAGAGATGTGTTCGACACTCGGGCGGTGGAGTTGGGATCAGATATGGTGATTCGTGTTTTCCATGGATTTGGAGACTAGGAGTTCTTATGAGTAGATTGTTTCATGGTTATGGACTGTGAAGTCATGGGCGAAGCAAGCCAGATGATAGTATGTGTTATGATTCAGTCATTGTGGACTTTCGGAGGGTTATTTATCTATTTGTGGGTGACTAGGGCTGATTTAGGGTTCTATTGGTAGGGCTAATGAGGATGTGTATTCTACACTTGATTCCAGATTGGTTGGCTCCACACTGCTATTGTTGAGGGATCTACCATTCAGTTTGTTGTTGAGCTTATTCGTGTTCTGAAATGATCTGTTGACCTACTCTTCCATTGCTTACGTAG
>NW_017691090.1:4112-5630 GCF_001879085.1 Nicotiana attenuata
ATATATATATATATATATATATATATTCAGATGTTAAAAAAACAAACAGTGTTAATCATTTAGTATTCAGATCTTAATACACATTGTAATATTCAGATTCATATATCTTAATCTTAATACACATCTTGATATTTAGATATGTATCCAGATTTAGACGTCTTAATCTTAAAAAAAGGAGACAAATGAGGCCTAATACTCCCTCCATTTTAATTTATGTGAACTTATTTAACCGGACACGGAGTTTAAGGAAAAAAGAAGAATTTTGAATTTGCGGTGTAAAATGAGTCACATGTATTTTGTGTGGCTTTAAATCATTGCATAAAGATAAATTGTTTCCAAATATTAAAATGGGTCATTCTTTTCACACGAACTAAAAAGCAAATAGGTTCACATAAATTGAAATGGAGGGAGTAGAAAATAAAAGAAACTTTCCTTGGTGGAAAAGAAAATCCAACAAGTTTTGAAAAAGGGTTATCACCCTAAAAACGTGTATATATATACATAGGTCCATAGGGCTGGCCGTTTTTTTTTTAGTGTGGTTTCCCTTGAAATTTCGCTCACACGAAGTTAGCTCTTTTTGGATATTATTTGGGTAACACAGTAAAAGATTGTGAGACGTTTTGGAGGTCATATATAATCGTACTATTGGTGGCGTTCTGATCGAGTTGCTCTGGAACTGGAGACCAACAGAATAGAAGTACTTAATTCACGCTCCAAAAGGTAACTCGAATAAACTCCATGTATACTAATTGTATAACCACACGTGAATTGATACCAGAATTGCTTCAGCTGCGTTGTATAATCCAACAATGCCTACGTAATATTTGGAAGAGCTACCAGGTCCGAAGAAACCAAGCTCAAAGAGAGACAATTGTTTGGGAAAATGAAAGAATTTCATTCGCATAATGGTGTTGTTCCCCCGAGACAGAGATTAATGTCGAGACTGAAGCATAGAAAGAGCAGAGAGAGTAGTAGAAATGAATGGTTGTTCTTCATTTCCATGGCTACACAATTTGTTAGTAAAGCAGATGATGGCTGAAAGAATAAGAAGAAATAAGGAGAGTACCTGGGGAAGTCTTGATGGAAGGAGATTTTGTTAGTACACTGTATTCGTAAAATAATTCTGGAGAATATAAAAATAACGTATAAACAAAAATGAAAAACAGAAACATAATTTAATCCGAGCCCACTGAATTCACAGTATTTCCTTAAGGAATTTAGTCCCCTCCTAGTACCCAAAGCTGTGGATTGTTTCCTCCTAGGATAGAACGAATTACACACTGGTGTAGCGGTGCTTCAAACCCAGTGTTTCAGCGAACACAAAGATCAGTAGCGAATCACACTTACTGTTGCTTTCTTCTGCGGTCCCGCTTATGCGGAAAATGAGTCGCTTCTGTGACTTTCACTAAAGAGCCAATGTCCGCTTCTGCGGACCATTAACCGCTTATGCGGTTCCGCTTCTGCGGAATTTAAGCCGCTTCTGCGGTTCTAATAAAAGTCCAAGTTTCCGCATCTGCG
>NW_017691091.1:0-3359 GCF_001879085.1 Nicotiana attenuata
GAGTAGACGTAGAGTATATATATATATTATATTATATATATATATAGTATAGTGTGTGTGTTGTGTGTGTGTGTGTGTGTGGTGTGGTGTGTGGTAGGAGGGGGGGGGGATAGTGGGGAAAGGTTATGGCATTATATACGCACCACCACCTGATCAGTTGGTATACGTTGATGATTTTACTGGCTGAGATGATATGATGGGATGCCCTAAAAAGGCTTGATGATGATATGTATGTACAGACCTATGCACGATATGACATTCATACACATATGCATGACATTATAAGTATTTCATGATTTACCGAGCTATCTAGACTCACAGGTTGAATCATTTACTCCATGTTTCTTCCATGTCCTTAATTAATGTTGACTTACTGTTATGTTTCAGTTCCACCTTACATACTCGGTACATTATTCGTACTGACGTTTTTTTGTTGGGGACGCTGCATTCATGCCTGTAGATATAGATAAACAGTTTGACGAGCCCTCATAGTAGAAAAGATTGACATTCAGCGAAGGATCGGTAAGACTCCACCTCATTCGGAGTGCAGCCGAGTTTATGAGTCACCGTGTCAGAGTTTTGCTCAGACTTATGGGTAGGCCGGTACCCTGTCCCATTTGGTGTCAAATAATCTTAGAGGCTTTGTAGACAGAGATTCATTTTGCACAATATGTCAGAGGCCTTGACGGCCCATATGTATTTATGTTTTAAGAACGATGTTTCATTGATACAGAGTTGTGGCCCACTTATAGTTGTACAATACAAGTTGTGGCCATGTTGGCCCATGCTAGTTATAAAAAAATGATGAGTTGCAGAGTGGTTCGCTCGGGCTAGTAAGGCACCGGGTGCCAGTCACGCCTCCCAAAGTTTGGGGCGTGACAAATAGAGTGTGCCAACGTGCCAAGAATATAAGTTATAATTGTGGCTAGTGGTACCAAGGAAATGAGAAGATGTAATAAGGGTTATGAAATGTGCCATGACTCAACTGTTCTTAAATGACTTCAAAAAGATTGGCCTAAAGGCTTTTGTACTCAATTTATGCCATAAGTGGCTGTTTTTAACTAATGCTTTGCCTTATAAATATATCCAATGTGACTCGAGTTCTTACATACTCCAGTGTTGAATTTGTATATTTTCGTGATTGTAAAAGAGTAATTCAAGAATAATTGGTGCATTTCTTGTTTATGACTTTAATGTTTGTTTCTATTGATGGTTGGTATGTCCCCTTCTTTGGGAAGAATCCTTTGTATTTAAAGTTTCCATTACTAATGAACTTGAGGTATAAAATACTCTATATGTTGGTCATTGGTGGTTATTCTTGAAATTAAATGAAGTAAAAGTATGGAATATAAAATGCGGCCATCGTGCTATGAATAAAGAATCTTGCAAAAGGCCCAAAGAGCCAAGGAAATATTGTTAATGTGGATGGTCAAAAATACTAATAAATATCTATACAATGTGAAAAATTCTGAGATGAATCTCAGGGAAAACTAATTTGGACCATATGCCATTGAAATCAACTTATTCGTTCACCATGCATGTGTTAAAGTAATGTTAATCATGTCACTTGAGATTACATGTGGTCTCGTGCATAATGAGGTGTTATGTGAACCCTATGGACGGGCTATGAAATGCATATGTGTATAATATAATATGTGAACCTTATGGACGGTCTATGAAATGCATAGGTGTGTAATATAATATGTGAACCCTATGGATGGGCTATCAAACGCATAGCTGTATAATATAATATGTGAACCCTATGAACGTTCTATGAAACACATAGGTGTATAATATAATATTGAACCCTATGGACGGGCTATGAAGTGCATAGGTGTGTAATACAATATGTGAACCCTATGGATGGTCTATGAAATGCATAGGTGTATAATATAATATGTGAACCCTATGGACGGGCTATGAAGCACATAGGTGTATAATATAATATGTGAACCCTATGGACAGGCTAAGAAATGCATAGGTGTGTAACATAATATGTAACGACCCGACCGGTTGTTTTGAGCATTTACACTTTGCTCGCCAGTTCTCAGGCATGACCAGCCCCGTATGATGCATATGTAAATCGTCGGTTTTGATTTTCAGGATAATCGGAATAGATTTGGAAGAACAATTCCCAGCTTGAAGCTTTAAATTTAAAAGGTTTGACCAAGTTTTGACTTTTTAGTATTCGATCTTGAATTTGAATTTTTATGATTTGGTTAACTCTGTTAGGTGATTTTGGACTTGGGAGCGCAAACGGAATGTGATTTGGAGGTCAGTGGTAGATTTAGGCTTGAATTGGCGAAATTGGAAATTTGGAGTTTCCGGTCGGTAGTGGAAATCTTGATATCGGGATCAGAATGGAATTCCGGAAGTTGGAGTAGGTTCTTTGTGTCATTTGTGAAGTGTGTGCAAAATTTCAGGTCATTCGGACGAGGTTCGATAGGTTTCGGCGTTGTTTGTGGAATTTGGAAATTTAGATGTTCTTAAGCTTGAATCCGAGGTTGATTTGGTGTTTTGATATTTTTATGAGTGATTCGAAGGTTCAAATAAGTTTGAATGATGTTATGGGATGTGTTGGCATGTTTTATTGAGGTCCCGAGGCCTCGGGTGTGTTTCAGATGCTCAATGGGTCATTTTTCGACTTAAGGAGTTTGCTGGTTTGCTGGGGTTCTACTGCTGGTGTGTTCTTCATCGCGATTGCGGAAGGAGGTTCGCGATCGCGTAGGGAAAATGGGAGGCCAAGTGGGTTAACTCTTCGCGATCGTAGAGAATGGGACGCGATCGCGTAGGTCAGTCAGGTTGTGCAACGCGAACGCGTGGGCCAGACGGCATTCGCGTAGAAGAAATAAGGCGGCAGAGGAAAGCTGGAGTTACCCTTCGCGGTCGCGTAAGTTAGAGGAACCATCGCGATCGCGTAAGTTAGAGCAACCACTGCATCGCGTTCGCATGTGGAGTAACGCGGTCGCAAAGAGTAAAATGTTGAGGCAGCAAAGTTATTCTTCGCGACCGCGATGGTGTTTCCGCGATCGCGATTAAGGAAATGTCTGGGCCGAATGTTTAAGTTCAAAAATGAGGGTTTTGGTCTATATTTCAAAATTTCATTAGAGAGCTCGGGAGAAGGCGATTTTGGAGGGGATTTTCAGAGAATTGATTGGGGTAAGTGTTCTTCACTCAAATTTGGTTAAATCCCATGATTATATCTTGATTCTTATCATTTAATTTGGGAATTTGGAGCGGAAATTGGGGAAAATGGAAGAAAACTTGGAGAGTTTAAATTAGGGATTTGAGGTCTGATTTTGATGATTTTGGTATGTATAGACTCGTGAGAGGATAAGGATTCTAGTGTTGTGATTTTT
>NW_017691091.1:4825-5630 GCF_001879085.1 Nicotiana attenuata
GTCACGAGTGACTGAGAGGCTTGCCCGAGAGGCTATATATATATATATATATATATGAGTGATACTTTGCCCGAGGGGCTTGTTTATGAATTTACTGTTTTCACCCTTCTCTTATGCTGAGTCTCTATTGGAAGATATTGAACAAATATTTTAATTAACTTTCATTGAAACTGGAGTTTTTACGAGTTGTTTGGAAATTGAACTACGGATTTGACTTTGATATTTCTATTGAGATTCTGTGTTAGATTATGTATATGATTTAAATGCTCGTCACTGCACTCAGTCTTTATTTACTTTGGTTACTTACTGAGTTGGCGTACTCACGTTACTCCCTGCACCTTGTGTGCAGATCTAGGTGACAGAGCATCCGAGTGACAGCTTTCAGCGGCTTCTGAGTGTTTCTTGAGATAGCAAGGTAGCTGCACCGCGTTCGCAGCGCTGCCTTTCTCCTTCCTATCATTAGTGTTATTTATTTCAGTCTTTTCTTGTATTGAGTAGACAGTACTGGACAGTATCTTAGTGGCTCATGACTAGTGACACCAAGATCGGGCAGTGTGGATGTATTTGCGTATTTGTTTTTCCGCGTATTTTGTTATATTAAAATAAAAGACTTGTATTCTTAACTGATTTGGAAATGAATTTATAAAAGACCTTTATGTTATTAGTGTTGAATCGGCTTGCCTAGTACTGTGATAGGCGTCATCACGATCGGGGTGGTTTGGGGTCGTGATAGAAAATCTACAAAAAATATTTGGTTTCTTTTGAAAGTACAAGATTTGGGGGGGGGTAGGGGGGTAATTTAATA
>NW_017691092.1:0-1620 GCF_001879085.1 Nicotiana attenuata
AAATGACTTAGTTTCTATAGGCAGCAGCGACGTCCGTGTCAGCAGTAGTGTCGTTTGGTACTCGACGACGTGCGCGCGCGGCGTTGTTGGCATCTGCCTGCGGCTTGGCACTGGCGAGGGATATCGGTGGGGCGACAGAGGCACCTGCATGCTTGTCACTTGGCACGGCCCAGACCACGGGGCCGTAACCTTGACATTACATAAAATCCAAAAGGCAAAATGATACTAACCAACAAACCTAACATTTCCTTTTAGTACTGAATGAAGGTACCCTTGCATTCAATAAAATTGTAAAGCGACATGGCCGCTAGGAATTGGTAGCACACCAGTCATCAGTGCGACAATCTCAATTTGGTTCTCCACATATCTCCTACTACTTTCCTGGGCTGTGGATTATCTGGTCCTCTATCCCGCTGTCCAGAGGTGAAATACAACCATCCATCCCAGAACCCGGCCAATGTCGTCTTCGCACGGTATGGCATCTTTCCGATGACGGACCATGTCTGCAGAAATAGTAAAGAACTCAATGTTACAAATCTTGATTTTACTCTAAAACTAGGTGTGCCAAGTGATTGATGAACATCCTAAAGATGTTTCTCATAATTATGTAAGACTAAGCATACGTGAGGACGAGCATTTGCATGAGAATTAGTCAAATGATTCTCTTTTTTTAGCAGCGCGGTGCACGAGGCATCCCGCATTCCCGCAAGGTCCGGGGAAGGGTCGCACCCAAGGGGATGTGATGTAGGCATCTAACCCTGATTAGTTAAATGACATATTCTGAAATAATGCACATACGCTATGTGTGGTACAAAACAGGTGAATATTACCAGTGTGTTCAGGTCGAATCGGAACACCTCTCCGACCAAGATCATCCTTTTGGTCACAGGATGCTTTTCTGTTGTGCCTCCAACAATAACAATAGAATTATTTACAACAACCCAAGAACATTCTATGTGCGAATTCGGCTTTGGCATAGAAGGCAACCCTTTCCATTTCATATCTTCATCCAGCATATAAACATCACCATAAACCACCTGAAGCCACAGACATAGAAATTAAAGCGATTTCCTGAAAAGAACTTTCAAAATAAGACTATAATCAGAAAGTCAAAACCAGCAGATCAAACTGAAACAATAATACGAAAGATTTAATACCTCGAACCTTCGTGAGCATTTAAAGATAGGGGAGCCAGGTTTGGCCATGAAATCACCCTCTTGACCGCCAATTACATAAAGATGATCATCCACAGCAATACAAGCCCTGTACGGAATGGTTCCAAAATCAAATTGTGAAGTAAATTGCACTTCAGAAACCGGATGTATACTTTTGAGGAAAACATGATGATGACCTTGATTCTCACAATGTGAATCATGTCCTTCATGTAAAATAAGAACAAAGGGATATCTGCTTCCGAGTTACAAATTCTTACAAAAAGAAGATATAGCATATTTAATCTTCTAACTGAAGATTAGCATGAATAGAAGACAAATGATTCCATATTAATAACTTAGATTACTTCCATCCTATGTTGCTCGGACACTCCAAAAGTGCTGCCGCACCCGTGTCGGATCCTCCAAAAATGCACTAAATTTGGAGGATCCGACACGCACCCAACAA
>NW_017691092.1:5359-5630 GCF_001879085.1 Nicotiana attenuata
ACACACACACACACATATATATGTATATATATATATATATATATATATATATATATATATATATATATATAATCGTGTATGATACTGGCTAGTAAAAGTAATAATGGATTCAGCCGGCTATTTGCATAAAGGGGTGATCTTCCTTTGGGCCAACTATAGAATTGGTGAATTCAATTAATTCCTAATTCAGATCTAAGAACAAGAGATGAAGGCAAGTGAAGAAGAAGAGCTGCGAAATGGAAATGTCACTGTTCCATTAAGAAAGGTTACT